>NC_068427.1:27627494-27904994 GCF_023373465.1 Oncorhynchus keta | reverse complement strand
GTCAGAAAGAGAAGTGGAGAGAGAGAGAGAGAGAAATGGTGGAGAGAGAGAGAGAAATGGAGAGAGAGAGCAAGAGGGAACTGGGGAGTATCAGGATCTTTACTAAGCTCTTTTCAAGGCTGTCCTGCATTTCACTTCCAAGGCTGATCGTCAAGAAAATAGAACAGAGAATAGAACACAAGAGACTGATATTCAGTGAAGAAATTCACCTGGACAGCTGGAGGAATATAAACCTATCCAGGGGCCAAACCTTCACAACCATTTTAACAACTATCTGTGTTTTTATTTTGCTCGTACGTTGATAGAAGCAGTTATATGTATCTGTCACATACACATCACACAACGTAAAATATAAAAAAGGACACAATCACACAAAGAAAACAACACAAAACATAACAGTGGTATTGACAATGTGGGTCTTTGATGTGCGATTAACAAAAATGCATCGGAATCCTGAGATTCTTTTAGAGGCTGGAGCTGGCTAAGAGAGAAAGAGAGTGAGGAAAGAAAGAAATACAGAAATATAAAGAAGAGACGATTGGCTCAGGAAGGGATGAGAGAGAGAAACAGGGTAAGTTTGGCTCTATCTCAGAGAGGGAGAAGTGAGCCAATGTACACACGCTAGCTCCAACCGCCAAGCGGCACCAACAGAGACACACAAAGAGAGACGGCGCAAAGCACCTCACTGAGAGATGGGGCTTAAAAGGGTCCAATGATAGAGTGCAGTCTATTCAGATAGAAATGCATTGTTCTTTCTGGTTTGGAATAGGGAATTGGATTTCACTCTATAATCATATTTCTATGTGAACGTTCTGTAACGGCGCCCCTGGCCCTCTCCAGCGACAGGACCAACCCAACCAATGGAAGCTCTCCTATGACGCACCACTGACCCCATCTGGCATGGGATTGGTGGAGAGAGATAGGAAGGGAGAGAGAGAGTGACGAGGAGAAAGCAAGTAACCCCCATTAAAGTAAGGTTTGATGAGTACCATGAAGAAGAAGTTAATAAATCTTTACGGTAACTGTGTGCTAAGAAGAGTCTATAAAATAAATCATTTGGAGATTTACTGAGGAAGTCAAACATGAAGGTCATCCTGTAGGTGTGGGTTTGTGGCCCAGGAACTGTGATGTAGTAGTCATGCAGGCATGTTGTCATGCAGATTATGTCTGCACTGAATAGATTTGGTGCTGTGAGTGGTGCTGTAAAAGTGACTCACTTATTTTTTCATCTGTAGCAAATACAGAGAACACAAACACACATACTGCACGTAGGTTTGCAGCCAGCTCTCACCAACAACTCTGATCCCAGCCATTAGAATAGAACCCAGACCAGTGTTCATATCAAATGACATTAAGGACTTGAGCTGATCTGCAATGAAATGTGTTCAGATTGAGCTGTGGAAGTGAATCCGGCTGGCGAGCCGTTCGGTCTGGTCAGATTCAGGAGAGGTTGTTTGAAGGTAGAGGAAGGATTAGAACACTTCAAAGTGGCGCTGATTCTAAGCTGTGTGTGTGGTTATGTGTGTGTGGTTATGTGTGTGTGTAAGAGTGTGTGTGTGGTTATGTGTGTGTGTGAGTGTGTGATTCTAAGCTGTTTGGCGCAAAACCCTCTTTGTGGCAAAAGGATGGACGGCGCTCCAAAACGAACAGAGCTCGGAACTTAATGATTCACCGCGCACACACACACACACACACACACACACACACACACACACACACACACACACACACACACACACACACACACACACACACACACACACACACACACACACACACACACACACACACACACACACACACTCAAATGCATATTAGTTTGTAAGTTAACATGCTAATACATTCTCTCACACACACCGAATTACACACACACAAACTCCACAAACCCGTTGCAAGCCATTCCTGATCTGTGGGCTGTCTGTAGGCGGTGGTTAATACCACAGTGTATCAGCAGAGGGACAGGCTGGGGTGATGGAGCGGCCATGGTCAGCCTCTACCGGACAGCAGGGCGGCACCGGGAGCTGGAAATCACTGGAAAACCAGAGAGCTGCCATGATGGATGCATGTGGCACGCCCCAGATTGGGAGAATTCCCATCTGTCTCCGAGCAGGAGTGAGTGAGGGTGGACTTATAGAGCCCTGGTCAGACACAACGATGGGCCATCCACACGGACACACACGCGGTCAGGCCGAGTCGGGCAGAACCACGACAGACCAGTGGATTTATGCTTACAGAGGTGCATTGGCTGGATGAATAAACGACTGGCTGTGTGGGAACCACAAAGCTACACTAAACAACCTTCTGATGTATCAAATTCTTTCTGAGAGAAATCACTTTCTATTGATTACTGTCACCATCACTCTCCTTAAACATAATGCATTATGTGAGCCGGTATGTATCCATACTCTTTGTCCTTGAATACACACCGTAGGGAAACATTGTAAAAAAGATATTGTTATTATTTAAAAAATATTGGTATTATTTAGGTGTCTTATTGTTTGATAATTAAATGCGGAAAAAATACTAATGGACTGATCATATTATAGTTTTTCATTTACTTCAAAAAAGGTTCCAAATATAAAATAAAAAGTAAACACCATAATGTACATTTTTAGAACCACAATAAAAAACAATGTTAAAAGGGTAAAACATGTGAGCTTAAATTTAAAGTGTTCTCAATAAAATGTCATTTATTCATACAAATCAAAAATGAAAAGGAACTACAAAATGAGCAACAAAAATGTATTAGCAAACATATTAGCAAAAGTATTAGCAAAAGTATTAGCAAAAGTGGGTGCACCGATGTTCATTAGTGATCTATGATCTATTTCTTTTACATCTTAACGTCAAGAATAATAATTTGAATCATAATAATTCAGAATTTTGTAATTAACATTTGAATGACAATAATAGTTTCTTATCTTACATTTCTTATTTTTGTCCAGTTCTTGCCATATCCCTTGATCCACAACATCCAGTTTAACATAAACATGCAATCCAATATTATCAAACGTTCTGGAGGAGGTTCTTTGTGTAACAGATGATGAAGTGAGGTATGTCCTGACTCACTGGCGTGTGCTGATGACTTGGCAGGGAGTCATTTCAGCATGTTGTGTTTATCCGAACAGTGTGTTTGCATGCCAAGCTCTTTCTTCCTACTCCCTGCCTCTCCCTGCCTCTCCCGGCTTTCCCCTGCTTTTCCGGGCACAATAACTAGAAAGTTCTTTGTGCCGCAAACTATCCTGTCCGGTGTAGAGAAACTCAGTAATTAGGCAAGTTGTGGATGAAAGAGAGAGAGAGAGCTGTCTGTGTGAGTGTTACAGTGAGGTTGGCAGCACTGTGTGAAGCTGGGCCAAGCCGGGCTGAGCCGAGCCGAGCTGAGCCGACAGTGGGGGGGTTCTAGAGAGGATGAGGTTCCTACAGCCAGACGGACAGAACTAAATGCTGCCAACTCAGGTCAAATTATGTTAAATACTATAGAACTTTCTATCAGCAACCTTCTGAGTCTTCCCACATAATGAATACATGATTGAACGATGAAACTGTCCACTGGCAGCAATCAATATACGTATCCCCTGCTTCATGGAAAATAAGGCTTATATTGTGCAGACGAATGATAATCCTTCATGGAAAATGGGAAACTGTCCACATCCTTCCATAGTTCTGTCTCTATGGTCACTGAGGTTGAGCCAGGAAAGAAGCTGCTGACTGTCTGTCTACCAGACCAGAGCTGGTAGTAATAGCTGTCCAGTCTGATGTATGTGATGGTTAGTTGAGTTGTTGTGTGCAGAATGGACTATATGGAATGCCATAGAAGTACAATCTATAGACCTATTCTGCTACAGTAGATAAAGTGATGTAGTGAGGGTCACAAATCCTATCCCCACAATGTTCTCTAACTGCAATATTGTCATAAAAGAGTTCAACATCATTTTATTGATTACTGGTATAATAGACATATTACAGTATTGATCTGAGCTGTACCATGACGTGGGTTCCTAAGTCTGATGTCAATATCAGCGGGGCAGGCAAAACTAATCTCCCTCTGAAAGGCTGTGCGCATCAGTAGTTTGATATGGTATGACTGCCCGGGTCAGGGGCCAATCAGGGGTCGTGAGGGGGTCAACCTTATAGTCCAATAAAAACAGCATGACCCACAGACCTGCCCGACCCATCTCCTGGAAACAAGCCCCGCCCCCCACAGCCTGCGGATTCCAATCTCCACCCCATTAGAGCCTGCTGTGTTCCATTCTCTCTCTATCAGGTTCATTCATGTCTTCCTCCCACTGTGTTGACGGGAATTCATTTCAACAATAGGAACAGGTTAATCATCCATTAACCATTGTTGACATGCAATCCAATATTTTTTTCTTCTAAATTACAGATTGTATGATTTCCACTTTAAATGGTCTTGAATGTCTGCTGGTCATTATACAAAATTCCACGAGGAAAAAGTCAAGTGATTTTTCCACTCCATATCATTTGAAGCAATGAAATGGCATTAATTGCAATTTTGGTTGTTTACCGTCAAAGCCTTGGCCCAACATGTTCAGTGTATGTTCAATTTGTTCTCACTGATTCATTTATTGGATTGTTAGTTTTCGGAAGACAAAACATTTTAACAATGGAACAATATTTGACGACGTCGATGCAAAGACGTGAAAGATTCTAGGATTACAATATGGCTGGACAGAGCCAGTTTCAGAGTCATATCCCACTGAGTCATATTTCACTGAGTCATATCCCACTGAGTCATATTTCACTGAGTCATATTTCACTGAGTCATATTTCACTGAGTCATATCCCACTGAGTCATATTTCACTGAGTCATATCCCACTGAGTCATATTTCACTGAGTCATATTTCACTGAGTCATATTTCACTGAGTCATATCCCACTGAGTCATATTTCACTGAGTCATATTTCACTGAGTCATATTTCACTGAGTCATATTTCACTGAGTCATATCCCACTGAGTCATATTTCACTGAGTCATATTTCACTGAGTCATATTTCACTGAGTCATATTTCACTGAGTCATATCCCACTGAGTCATATTTCACTGAGTCATATTTCACTGAGTCATATCCTGAGTCATATTTCTGAGTCATATTTCACTGAGTCATATTTCACTGAGTCATATTTCACTGAGTCATATCCTGAGTCATATTTCTGAGTCATATTTCACTGAGTCATATTTCATATTTCTGAGTCATATTTCACTGAGTCATATTTCACTGAGTCATATTTCACTGAGTCATATCATATCCCACTGAGTCATATTTCACTGAGTCATATTTCACTGAGTCATATTTCACTGAGTCATATTTCACTGAGTCATATTTCACTGAGTCATATCCCACTGAGTCATATTTCACTGAGTCATATCCCACATATTTCACTGAGTCATATTTCACTGAGTCATATTTCACTGAGTCATATCCCACTGAGTCATATTTCACTGAGTCATATCCCACTGAGTCATATTTCACTGAGTCATATTTCACTGAGTCATATTTCACTGAGTCATATCCCACTGAGTCTTGATCATATTTCACTGAGTCATATTTCACTGAGTCATATTTCACTGAGTCATATTGAGTCATATTTCACTGAGTCATATCCTGAGTCACTGAGTCATATTTCACTGAGTCATATTTCACTGAGTCATATTTCACTGAGTCATATTGAGTCATCACTGAGTCATATCTGAGTCATATTTCACTGAGTCATATCTGAGTCATATTTCCATATGAGTCATATTTCACTGAGTCATATTTCACTGAGTCATATTTCACTGAGTCATATTTCACTGAGTCATATCCATATTTCACTGAGTCATATTTCACTGAGTCATATTTCACTGAGTCATATTTCACTGAGTCATATTTCACTGAGTCATATCCCACTGAGTCATATTTCACTGAGTCATATTTCACTGAGTCATATTTCACTGAGTCATATTTCACTGAGTCATATCCTCACTGAGTCATATTTCACTGAGTCATATTTCACTGAGTCATATTTGAGTCATATTTCACTGAGTCATATCCCACTGAGTCATATTTCTGAGTCATATTTCACTGAGTCATATTTCACTGAGTCATATCCCACTGAGTCATATCCCACTGAGTCATATTTCACTGTCATATTTCATATTTTTCACTGAGTCATATTTCACTGAGTCATATCCCACTGAGTCATATTTCATATTTCACTGAGTCATATTTCACTGAGTCATATTTCACTGAGTCATATCCCACTGAGTCATATTTCACTGAGTCATATTTCACTGAGTCATATTTCATATTTCTGAGTCATATCCATATCCCACTGAGTCATATCCCACTGAGTCATATTTCACTGAGTCATATTTCACTGAGTCATATTTCACTGAGTCATATTTCACTGAGTCATATTTCACTGAGTCATATCCCACTGAGTCATATTTCACTGAGTCATATTTCACTGAGTCATATTGAGTCATATTTCACTGAGTCATATTTCCCACTGAGTCATATTTCACTGAGTCATATCCATATTTCACTGAGTCATATTTCACTGAGTCATATTTCACTGAGTCATATTTCACTGAGTCATATTTCACTGAGTCATATCCACTGAGTCATATTTCTGAGTCATATTTCACTGAGTCATATTTCACTGAGTCATATTTCATATTTCACTGAGTCATATTTCAGTCATATCACTGAGTCATATTTCACTGAGTCATATTTCACTGAGTCATATCCTGAGTCATATTTCACTGAGTCATATTTCACTGAGTCATATTTCACTGAGTCATATCCCACTGAGTCATATTTCACATATCCCACTGAGTCATATCACTGAGTCATATCACTGAGTCATATTTCTGAGTCATATTTCACTGAGTCATATTTCACTGAGTCATATTTCACTGAGTCATATCCCACTGAGTCATATCCTGAGTCACTGAGTCATATTTCACTGAGTCATATTTCACTGAGTCATATTTCACTGAGTCATATCCCACTGAGTCATATTTCACTGAGTCATATTTCACTGAGTCATATTTCACTGAGTCATATCCTGAGTCATATCCCACTGAGTCATATCCACTGAGTCATATTTCATTCATATTTCACTGAGTCATATTTCACTGAGTCATATCCCACTGAGTCATATCCCACTGAGTCATATTTCACTGAGTCATATTTCACTGAGTCATATTTCACTGAGTCATATCACTGAGTCATATTTCACTGAGTCATATTTCACTGAGTCATATCCCACTGAGTCATATTTCACTGAGTCTGAGTCATATTTCACTGATATTTCACTGTCATATTTCACTGAGTCATATCCCACTGAGTCATATTTCACTGAGTCATATTTCACTGAGTCATATTTCACTGAGTCATATTTCACTGAGTCATATCCCACTGAGTCATATTTCACTGAGTCATATTTCACTGAGTCATATTTCACTGAGTCATATCCCACTGAGTCATATTTCACTGAGTCATATTTCACTGAGTCATATCCCACTGAGTCATATTTCACTGAGTCATATCCCACTGAGTCATATTTCACTGAGTCATATTTCACTGAGTCATATTTCACTGAGTCATATTTCACTGAGTCATATCCCACTGAGTCATATTTCACTGAGTCATATTTCACTGAGTCATATTTCACTGAGTCATATCCCACTGAGTCATATTTCACTGAGTCATATCCCACTGAGTCATATCCCACTGAGTCATATCCCACTGAGTCATATTTCACTGAGTCATATTTCACTGAGTCATATTTCACTGAGTCATATCCCACTGAGTCATATTTCACTGAGTCATATTTCACTGAGTCATATTTCACTGAGTCATATTTCACTGAGTCATATCCCACTGAGTCATGAGTCATATTTCACTGAGTCATATTTCACTGAGTCATATTTCACTGAGTCATATTTCACTGAGTCATATTTCACTGATCCCACTGAGTCATATTTCACTGAGTCATATTTCACTGAGTCATATTTCACTGAGTCATATCCTACATAGTCATATCCACTGAGTCATATTTCACTGAGTCATATTTCACTGAGTCATATTTCACTGAGTCATATCCCACTGAGTCATATTTCACTGAGTCATATCCCACTGAGTCATATTTCACTGAGTCATATTTCACTGAGTCATATTTCACTGAGTCATATCCCACTGAGTCATATCCCACTGAGTCATATCCCACTGAGTCATATTTCACTGAGTCATATTTCACTGAGTCATATTTCACTGAGTCATATCCCACTGAGTCATATTTCACTGAGTCATATTTCACTGAGTCATATTTCACTGAGTCATATTTCACTGAGTCATATCCCACTGAGTCATATTTCACTGAGTCATATCCCACTGAGTCATATTTCACTGAGTCATATTTCACTGAGTCATATTTCACTGAGTCATATTTCACTGAGTCATATCCCACTGAGTCATATTTCACTGAGTCATATTTCACTGAGTCATATTTCACTGAGTCATATTTCACTGAGTCATATCCCACTGAGTCATATTTCACTGAGTCATATCCCACTGAGTCATATTTCACTGAGTCATATTTCACTGAGTCATATCCCACTGAGTCATATTTCACTGAGTCATATCCCACTGAGTCATATTTCACTGAGTCATATTTCACTGAGTCATATTTCACTGAGTCATATCCCACTGAGTCTTATCCCACTGAGTCATATTTCACTGAGTCATATTTCACTGAGTCATATTTCACTGAGTCATATCATATCCACTGAGTCATATTTCACTGAGTCATATTTCACTGAGTCATATTTCACTGAGTCATATCCCACTGAGTCATATTTCACTGAGTCATATCCATATCACTGAGTCATATCCCACTGAGTCATATCCCACTGAGTCATATTTCACTGAGTCATATTTCACTGAGTCATATTTCACTGAGTCATATCCCACTGAGTCATATTTCACTGAGTCATATTTCACTGAGTCATATTTCACTGAGTCATATTTCACTGAGTCATATCCCACTGAGTCATATTTCACTGAGTCATATTTCACTGAGTCATATTTCACTGAGTCATATTTCACTGAGTCATATCCCACTGAGTCATATTTCACTGAGTCATATTTCACTGAGTCATATTTCACTGAGTCATATTTCTGAGTCATATCCCACTGAGTCATATTTCACTGAGTCATATTTCACTGAGTCATATTTCACTGAGTCATATCCCACTGAGTCATATTTCACTGAGTCATATTTCACTGAGTCATATTTCACTGAGTCATATTTCACTGAGTCATATTTCACTGAGTCATATCCTGAGTCATATCCCACTGAGTCATATCATATTTCCACTGAGTCAGTCATATTTCACTGAGTCATATTTCACTGAGTCATATTTCACTGAGTCATATCCCACTGAGTCATATTTCACTGAGTCATATTTCACTGAGTCATATTTCACTGAGTCATATTTCACTGAGTCATATTTCACTGAGTCATATTTCACTGAGTCATATTTCACTGAGTCATATTTCACTGAGTCATATTTCACTGAGTCATATCCCACTGAGTCATATTTCACTGAGTCATATCCCATATTTCACTGAGTCATATTTCACTGAGTCATATCCCACTGAGTCATATTTCACTGAGTCATATTTCACTGAGTCATATTTCACTGAGTCATATTTCACTGAGTCATATCCCACTGAGTCATATTTCACTGAGTCATATTTCACTGAGTCATATTTCACTGAGTCATATCCCACTGAGTCATATTTCACTGAGTCATATTTCACTGAGTCATATTTCACTGAGTCATATTTCACTGAGTCATATTTCATATTTCACTGAGTCATATTTCACTGAGTCATATTTCACTGAGTCATATCCCACTGAGTCTTATCCCACTGAGTCATATTTCACTGAGTCATATTTCGCTGAGTCATATTTCACTGAGTCATATCCCACTGAGTCATATTTCACTGAGTCATATTTCACTGAGTCATATTTCACTGAGTCATATCCCACTGAGTCATATTTCACTGAGTCATATCCCACTGAGTCATATCCCACTGAGTCATATCCCACTGAGTCATATTTCACTGAGTCATATTTCACTGAGTCATATTTCACTGAGTCATATCCCACTGAGTCATATTTCACTGAGTCATATTTCACTGAGTCATATTTCACTGAGTCATATTTCACTGAGTCATATCCCACTGAGTCATATTTCACTGAGTCATATTTCACTGAGTCATATTTCACTGAGTCATATTTCACTGAGTCATATCCCACTGAGTCATATTTCACTGAGTCATATTTCACTGAGTCATATTTCTGAGTCATATTTCACTGAGTCATATCTTCATATCCCACTGAGTCATATTTCACTGAGTCATATTTCACTGAGTCATATTTCACTGAGTCATATCCCACTGAGTCATATTTCACTGAGTCATATTTCACTGTCATATTTCACTGAGTCATATTTCACTGAGTCATATTTCACTGAGTCATATCCCACTGAGTCATATCCCACTGAGTCATATTTCACTGAGTCATATTTCACTGATATTTCACTGTCATATTTCACTGAGTCATATCCCACTGAGTCATATCACTGAGTCATATTTCACTGAGTCATATTTCACTGAGTCATATTTCACTGAGTCATATCCACTGAGTCACTGAGTCATATTTCACTGAGTCATATCCCACTGAGTCATATTTCACTCAGTCATATTTCACTGAGTCATATTTCACTGAGTCATATTTCACTGAGTCATATCCCACTGAGTCATATTTCACTGAGTCATATTTCACTGAGTCATATTTCACTGAGTCATATTTCACTGAGTCATATCCTGAGTCACTGAGTCATATTTCACTGAGTCATATCCCACTGAGTCATATTTCACTGAGTCATATTTCACTGAGTCATATCCACTGAGTCATATTTCACTGAGTCATATCCCACTGAGTCATATTTCACTGAGTCATATTTCACTGAGTCATATTTCACTGAGTCATATCCCACTGAGTCATATCCCACTGAGTCATATTTCACTGAGTCATATTTCACTGAGTCATATTTCACTGAGTCATATCCCACTGAGTCATATTTCACTGAGTCATATTTCACTGAGTCATATTTCACTGAGTCATATTTCACTGAGTCATATTTCACTGAGTCATATCCCACTGAGTCATATCCCACTGAGTCATATCCCACTGAGTCATATTTCTGAGTCATATTTCACTGAGTCATATTTCACTGAGTCATATCCCACTGAGTCATATTTCACTGAGTCATATTTCACTGAGTCATATTTCACTGAGTCATATTTCACTGAGTCATATCATATCCACTGAGTCATATTTCACTGAGTCATATTTCACTGAGTCATATTTCACTGAGTCATATTTCACTGAGTCATATCCTTCACTGAGTCATATTTCACTGAGTCATATTTCACTGATATCCCACTGTCATATTTCCCACTGAGTCATATTTCACTGAGTCATATTTCACTGAGTCATATTTCATATTTCACTGAGTCATATCACTGAGTCATATTTCACTGAGTCATATTTCACTGAGTCATATTTCACTGAGTCATATTTCACTGACTGAGTCATATTTCACTGAGTCATATTTCACTGAGTCATATCCCACTGAGTCATATTTCACTGACATGAGTCATATTTCACTGAGTCATATTTCACTGAGTCATATTTCACTGAGTCATATCCCACTGAGTCATATTTCACTGAGTCATATTTCACTGAGTCATATTTCACTGAGTCATATTTCACTGAGTCATATCCCACTGAGTCATATTTCACTGAGTCATATCCCACTGAGTCATATTTCACTGAGTCATATTTCACTGAGTCATATTTCATATTTCACTGAGTCATATCCCACTATCATATTTCACTCATATTTCACTGAGTCATATTTCACTGAGTCATATCCCACTGAGTCATATTTCACTGAGTCATATTTCACTGAGTCATATCCCACTGAGTCATATTTCATATTTCACTGAGTCATATCCCACTGACATATTTCCACTGAGTCATATTTCACTGAGTCATATTTCACTGAGTCATATTTCACTGAGTCATATTTGAGTCATATTTCACTGAGTCATATTTCACTGAGTCATATTTCACTGAGTCATATTTCACTGAGTCATATTTCACTGAGTCATATCCCACTGAGTCATATTTCACTGAGTCATATTTCTGAGTCATATTTCACTGAGTCATATTTCACTTCATATCTGAGTCATATTTCACTGAGTCATATTTCACTGAGTCATATCCCACTGAGTCATATTTCACTGAGTCATATTTCACTGAGTCATATTTCACTGAGTCATATCCCACTGAGTCATATTTCACTGACATTCATATTTCACTGAGTCATATTTCACTGAGTCATATCCCACTGAGTCATATTTCACTGAGTCATATCCCACTGAGTCATATTTCACTGAGTCATATTTCACTGAGTCATATTTCACTGAGTCATATCCCACTGAGTCATATCCTGAGTCATATTTCACTGAGTCATATTTCACTGAGTCATATTTCATCTGAGTCATATTTCACTGAGTCATATTTCACTGAGTCATATTTCACTGAGTCATATTTGAGTCATATTTCACTGAGTCATATTTCACTGAGTCATATTTCACTGAGTCATATTTCACTGAGTCATATCCCACTGAGTCATATTTCACTGAGTCATATCCCACTGAGTCATATTTCACTGAGTCATATTTCACTGAGTCATATCCAACTGAGTCATATTTCACTGAGTCATATCCCACTGAGTCATATTTCACTGAGTCATATTTCACTGAGTCATATCCCACTGAGTCATATTTCACTGAGTCATATTTCACTGAGTCATATCCCACTGAGTCATATCCCACTGAGTCATATCCCACTGAGTCATATTTCACTGAGTCTTATCACACTGAATCGTGTCACAAATATTGACATGTTTGTCTTTAAAGAGACAACACATTAAAGGGTACAACTATAATATAATTGCGTCCCAGAAAATCACAAATTAATCCAAAGAAAGATGCAGTCTATGATGAAAATAAAATAACCTATTACATCTGAATGTGTGTGTGTATGTTACTGTGTGTACACACGTGTGTATTAAGAAAATAACTGATGACTCAATGCCCTGTGAACTTAAAATGGCCTAGATGAAGCCAAGCCCAATAGCCCCAGTTACAGAGAAGAGAACATTAAATAAAGGGTAATGTTAGGAGAATGTCTAGCTGATGTGTTTAAAATCAATTCAAATATGTCATTATATTACAATAACATATGGGAATATATCAAATAATATCTAGTGAACTACAAAGGACTGGAAAAGAATGAAGAGTCACCCTAACCGTAACCCATTTCTGGATGACATTCTTAAACAGGGAAGTCACAGAGTAACAGGACCCATGGAACAATCCATAACTACAGTATCATTCAATAAAACACTGTCCAGTCTTCCATGCTGCTCTGTTCAATCTATTAGAAGGGTCAACTAGTTTGTTAATTCTACAGTAACACAGCTATTACAACTGAGAGCAAACAGACAATGTGGGCTAATGCATGGCACAGCTATATAATGGCTATAAAATAATACTGTCAATTGCAGTTATTGTAAGGAAATATTGAACTAAGAAACAGATCTGAAACCAGATGGATTCCACTCTATTACTGGCCTGGGGGAGTAGGAGAGACAGGAGGAGTAGGGGAGACAGGAGGAGTAGGGGAGACAGGAGGAGTAGGGGAGACAGGAGGAGTAGGAGAGACAGGAGGAGTAGGAGAGACAGGAGGAGTAGGGGAGACAGGAGGAGTAGGGGAGACAGGAGGAGTAGGGGAGACAGGAGGAGTAGGAGAGACAGGAGGAGTAGGAGAGACAGGAGGAGTAGGAGAGACAGGAGGAGTAGAGGAGACATGAGGAGTAGGAGAGACATGAGGAGTAGGAGAGACAGGAGGAATAGGGGAGACAGGGGGAGTAGGAGAGACAGGAGGAGTAGGAGAGACAGGAGGAGTAGTAGAGACAGGAGGAGTAGGAGAGACAGGAGGAGTAGGGGAGACAGAAGGAGTAGGGGAGACAGGAGGAGTATGGGGAGACAGGAGGAGTAGGGGAGACAGGAGGAGTAGGGGAGACAGTGGGAGTAGGAGAGACAGGAGGAGTAGGAGAGACAGGAGGAGTAGTAGAGACAGGAGGAGTAGGAGAGACAGGAGGAGTAGGGGAGACAGAAGGAGTAGGGGAGACAGGGGGAGTAGAGGAGACAGGAGGAGTAGTAGAGACAGGGGGAGTAGGAGAGACAGGAGGAATAGGGGAGACAGGAGGAGTAGTAGAGACAGGAGGAGTAGGAGAGACAGGAGGAGTAGAGGAGACAGGAGGAGTAGGAGAGACATGAGGAGTAGGAGAGACATGAGGAGTAGGAGAGACAGGAGGAATAGGGGAGACAGGAGGAGTAGAGGAGACATGAGGAGTAGGAGAGACATGAGGAGCAGGAGAGACAGGAGGAATAGGGGAGACAGGGGGAGTAGGAGAGACAGGAGGAATAGGGGAGACAGGAGGAGTAGGGGAGACAGTGGGAGTAGGAGAGACAGGAGGAGTAGGAGAGACAGGAGGAGTAGTAGAGACAGGAGGAGTAGGAGAGACAGGAGGAGTAGTAGAGACAGGAGGAGTAGGAGAGACAGGAGGAGTAGTAGAGACAGGAGGAATAGGGGAGACAGGAGGAGTAGGGGAGACAGTGGGAGTAGGAGAGACAGGAGGAGTAGTAGAGACAGGAGGAGTAGGAGAGACAGGAGGAGTAGGGGAGACAGGAGGAGTAGGAGAGACATGAGGAGTAGGGGAAACAGGGGGAGTAGGAGAGACAGGAGGAATAGGGGAGACAGGAGGAGTAGGGGAGACAGGAGGAGTAGGAGAGACAGGAGGAGTAGGAGAGACAGGAGGAGTAGTAGAGACAGGAGGAGTAGGAGAGACAGGAGGAGTAGGGGAGACAGGAGGAGTAGGAGAGACAGGAGGAGTAGGGGAGACAGAAGGAGTAGGAGAGACAGGAGGAGTAGGGGAGACAGGAGGAGTAGGAGAGACAGGAGGAGTAGTAGAGACAGGAGGAGTAGGAGAGACAGGAGGAGTAGGGGAGACAGGATGAGTAGGAGAGACAGGAGGAGTAGGAGAGACAGGAGGAGTAGGAGACAGAAGGAGTAGGAGAGACTGGAGAGGCTGGACCTGACTGGATCTGACCAGGCTTAGGGACTGGCCCACTACCTTCCAATGTCTCTTTTACTGTCACAAATATACTGTACAGCCCATCCCATCACATCTCCTCTCTCCCCTCTCCTCCTGCCAGCCCCTACTCTCATGCCTGGCCTCCAGCCATGCTGTGATAGAATATAATCACTTTATTTTTCCTGTGAGGGACTATTTTTTGGTGTGGTTAAACATACACAGAGTAGACCTAGGCTATTCAGTCAACCAAGCTACTAAACATACTTATTAGTGCTGCTAGTTCAAATCCTGAGCCGACAAGGTGAAAAATCTGTTGATGTGCATTTGAGGCACTTACAGCTAATTGCCCCAGGGTCGCCATGATAATGGCAGACCCTGGCTGTGACCGACTCTCTGAGGGTGTCTCAGGGAGAGCGGGATATGTAAAAAAAAAAAATGAATTTCCAATTCACACGTGTATTAATACACACTTGTACATGTGTGAAATAAGACAAATAGAAACACCCACCACTTAGGTTTCACAAAACATAACAAAGGACAGTACGTCATACCCATGAATAGCATAGAGCAGGACACGGCCAGTAGATCAGCGATCATCAGTCTCCTATATGGAGTTCTGAGCGGTCTCGTAGTTGTAACCACGTCTCTCATCAGACTGGCCGGATAACAGTTGATTAAGGACATATGATCAGCAGCACAGAAGAGCAGTGTCATTCCTGTTGATGTGAGCATTGCCTCACTCTGTCCTCTACCCTGCCCCGATTATGGTTTAGAAATTGACGACAGCAGCCCCTCTCTCCGTCCCATTTGGCAGGTAAATGCATCTCCATAGATACAAGGACAAAATATAATAGTATCCTGAGATGCAGATGAAAAACGCTAGATAACTCCCCTAAAGTCCTCTAGTTGGCCACCTGTTGTTGATCAAGTAACTGAGTCTACCATTCCAATGCAATTTTTTTTAAATTAACCGTGAAAAATGACAAACAATCCAAATGAAATAAACAGAGAACAGAAGATGGAGATGGAACCGACACCACCCATCACAGTGGCAGAAAAACAAAGAGATGTGATAGTTTGTGATGTGTTAGTAGAGTAATAGACAGGGTCCTGTTGACAGCAGGATATTGCAGGCCAGAGCCATCATTCCAGTCAGCCCTCTGCTGCCTTGTCACCTTCACAGCACTACATAAGAACATTCAAACCCTTAAGACTCCGCAGGAAACACACGCACACCCGCACACACACACACACACACACACACACACACACACACACACACACACACACACACACACACACACACACACACACACACACACACACACACACACACACACACACACACACACACACACACACACGCACACACACGCACACACACACACACGCACACACGGGCGCACACACCCACACACGCACACACGCACACACGCACACCCGCACACCCGGGTTCTGCCCTCATGCGTGATCTTGTCTGATGAGCGGTTTGAGCTGTGTAGCCTCAGCCCCCTGTAATCACTCAACTGCTTGAGATTATTTGTATTGAAAATTGCAATTTTTTCCCATGCCCTTCTGAGTTTTATTTCTCTCTTCTAGTTCCATGATGGTTGTAAGTAGCTAGAATGCTAATTTCCACTGTTGTAGACTTATATAAGTCAGAAGTTTACATACACTTAAATTAAGTTGGAGAAATCAGCCAAGACCTCAAAGGGGTCATCCTTGGGAGCAATTTCCAAACGCCTGAAGGTACCATGTTCATCTGTACAAACAATAGTACGCAAGTATAAACACCATGGGACCAAGGAGCTGTCATACCGCTCAGGAAGGAGATGCATTCTGTCTCCTAGAGATGAACGTACTTTAGTGCGAAAAGTGCAAATCAATCCCAGAACAACAGCAAAGGACCTTGTGAAGATGCTGGAGGAAACAGGTACAAAAGTATCTATATCCACAGCAAAACGACTCCTATATCGACTTAACCTGAAAGGCCGCTCAGCAAGGAACAAGCCACTGCTCCAAAACCGCCATAAAAAAAGCCAAATTATGGTTTGCAACTACACATGGGGACAAAGATTTGGACATTTTGGAGAAATGTCCTCTGGTCTGATGAAACGTTATGTTTCATGTTTTGGGGGTGCTTTGCACTTCACAAAATAGATGGCATCATGAGGGAGAAAAATGTTGTGGATATATTAAAGAAACATCTCAAGACATCAGTCAGGAAGTTAAAGCTTGGTCACAAATGGGTCTTCCAAATGGACAATGACCTCAAGCATACTTCTAAAGTTGTGGCAAAATGGCTTAAGGACAACAAAGTCAAGGTGTTGGAGTGGCCATCAGAAAGCCCTGACCTCCATCCTATATTCAATTTGTGGGCAGAACTGAAAAAGCGTGTGCGAACAAGGAGGCCTACAAACCTGACTCAGTTACACCAGCTCTGTCAAGAGGAATGGGCCAAAATTCACCCAACTTATTGTGGGAAGCTTGTGGCTATTCAAAACGTTTGACCCAAGTTAAACAATTTAAAGGAAATGCTACCAAATACTAATTGAGTGTATGTAAACGTCTGACCCACTGGGAATGTGATGAAAGAAATAAAAGCTGAAAAAAATCATTCTCTCTTTTATTATTCTGACATTTCACATTCATAAAATGAAGTGGTGATCCTAACTGAACTAAAACAGGGGATTTTTATTCGGATTAAATGTCAGGAATTGTGAAAAACTGAGTTTAAATGTATTTGGCTAAGGTGTATGTAAACTTCCTACTTCAGCTGTATCTTAACACTATTATATAGATTTGCAGAGGGGTTTTCATAAAAAAAAACTATTCAAGCTATTGGATTATAAAATAGTCTTACTCACGCTTGTTGTTGAGAATAAGCTTCAGACAAACAGCATGAGTGCATTGTAAACGTCATTGATGGTGTTGTGTGTAAATCTGAGTAATTGGACCTGCTCTCCAACTGAGCCCCAGAGATGGAGAATCTCCCCCTACAATTACATTACACACCCCTCAACACTGCTTCACTCAATCCCGCTTTGGTTTGTGTGCGTGTGTGTGCGTGTGCGTGTGCGTGTGTGTGCGTGTGTGTGTGTGTGTGTGTGTGTGTGTGTGTGTGTGTGTGTGTGTGTGTGTGTGTGTGTGTGTGTGTGTGTGTGTGTGTGTGTGTGTGTGTGTGTGTGTGTGTGTGTGTGTGTGTGTGTGTGTGTGTGTGTGTGTGTGTCATAATTAGTCCAGAAGGGCTGTCTGTTAGTATGTGTGGTGCTAGCACTGGAAGCTGTGTTTGCTGTCTGGGGAGAGAATGTTGACCTGTATTCTAACCCACACCCTAGGATCCTTCTTCATTCCCTCTCCTCTTCTCTAAGCTCCTATGACCCCCTCTACTCCTCTCTACCCCTCTGTAACCCTCTCTATAATGTCATTGTTGTTGTTGCTTTTAAACACTCTCCCAATCAGACTATCTGGTGTGAAATGCCTCTGTCCTGGTGTTCCTGAGAAGCCAGTGAGTGGGCGCGAGGAGTGAGAGAGGAGTGAGAGAGGGGTGAGAGAGGAGAGAGGGAATTTGGAGAGGAGACTGTAGGTTGACCTAAATTCACATGTTAGTAGAGAATGTAAATGACAGCAGATGAAGGGGAGACGAGAGTCTGAGGGAAGAATACAGAAGAGAGAGGGTTAATGAGACAGTTTGATTAACTCATCTGGTCTTTCTTACAGCATATGGAAATGACACCAACAGATCTATTCAAAAGGATTTCCAAAAACTATGACTATAGGCATTTTCTAAAAATAAACTCAACAAATGTATCTCATTTGTATTTGATTATAGGATGAGGCCAGCAATAAAGCATTAGAGCATGCTCTCACACGCAGAGGAGAGGAATCCCAACACTGCAGGAGGCTTTCATGAAAACAGTCAAACCAAAGTAGTAGTCCAACAACAAAAATGTGTCAAATGAGTATAAAATAGGTCATTTGGTACAATCTGAGTGCTGAGTGTTTACAATTCAGTTTGAGATGACTAATTGTTTAATCTAAAAGCCATGAAGAAGATGCTACATTTAAAAAACATGTTTTATCTTTTTTGAACCTTTATTTTGACAGCAAGTCAATGCATTGAGGGATTTTCTATCACGTCTTGCTTCGGTCTGATCACACAAGGTGCTGCTCTCCCACAGAACGGGAACTCTGTAATGGCAACCCACAGGTGTAAAACTGCCGTATGTTACTACATGTTTACAAGAAGTACCTTTTGGCAGCACGTAGCCTAGCAGTATTGGGCCAGTAACCAAAAGGTTGCTGGTTTGAATGACTGAGCCGACAAGGTTAATAAATCTGTTGATGTGCCCTTGAGCAAAGCACTTAAGCCTAATTTTCTCCAGGGGCACCGTACTGCTATGGCTGAACCCTGTAAAACAACACATTTCACTGCACCTTACCGATGTATGTGACAATTAAACATATATATTTCTGTCTAAATGTGTGATGAACCTGTTGCACTGTATTTAATCTAAAAACACATTCATAATTTTGATGCTTGTATTTGACATTCACCCCAGAAAATACTACTAATTACCTCCAAAGATCTACATATTGAAAGGAAAAAGTGATTTTTTGTGGTAAAATGAATAAACAAATATAATGTGATATATTAATTTGGTAAATACAGACATTTTACTAAATATCAAGCTGTTGAATAAAACAGCAGTGAAGCAGTATTCATGAATAGACTACAAAATAACAACAAATACAAATACAATATTCAAAACATTTGAATAAAACAAGATTAAAATAATAAAGTAATAATAATAATAATAAACAAATATTCTATGATAAAGTTGAGAGAAAACGGAAGTTATAGTTTTATAACTGATATTTTATCGACTGTACTCCTCTCCAACAATATTCTACATGATGGATGAATATAAAATGATTTTCACTATCAAGTCTGACTGGTTTGTTGGATGTTTTCTCCACAACTAGAAGGGAGCCAATCTTTACTTGAACCTGACTAGCATGTCTGATCTCAGCTTGTCACCTGGCTTAAATACCATAGAGGAGAAGACAAGACACACTTCACCCTGCAAACAGACTGCTACACACCGTGTGTGTGTGTGTGCGCATGCAGACGCGTAAGTACGTGTGTGAGAATGTGCATGTATGCCCGTGTTCCCGTTCTGTGGGAGAGCAGCACCTTGCGTGATCAGAACAAAGCATGAGAGCATTACAGAAAATCCCTCAATGCCCAGCCTTTAAAAATGCACGAGGGCAGCGCACGCAGAAGCAAGTAAAGTAAATGTTTAAATTATGGACCAAAAAAAGGTTACGGCTTCAAAAGGAAGGAGAGATCCCCCACATGAGGCAGCAAACTTTATTGCATGTGAGGAGAGAGGAGAGAGGAGAGAGGAGAGAGGAGAGAGGAGAGAGGAGAGAGGAGAGAGGAGAGAGCTAAAAGCACTGAGAGACAGTAGCCGTGAGGTATTTAAGCAAGGGGGTGTGGTATATGGCCAATATACCACGGCTAAGGGTTGTTCTTAGGCACGACGCAACGCTGTTCTTAAGTTGGTAACCAGTTTATGGTTCGAGCAGTAAAAATACATGTTTTGTCATATTCGTGACCTGATACACCATGGCTGTCAGGCAAGCAGCATTCAGGGCTCAAACCACTCACTTTATAATATGAAATACATCTCTCACAGATTATCTAGGAAATGACTTGTGAACTTTCACAGAAGGAATTATTTAATGTGAAAGGCAGTCCATCTTTCTCCTTGGTCTTGCCCTAAAGGTTTAAAAATAATTTGAAGACATTTGTGTTTTCTAAACTATAAAAGCCCTGTCTAGATTTTACGTCAAGATCTCTGGGCAGGAGCAGACTGTAAATTGCTCCGTACTAAATATAGACTAAAGCACCCATAGTTAACAGAATGTACAGTAGTCGGCGTGCTTTTAAGTGTCTATGTGTGTTTGAGTGCGTGCGTATACATCAGTGTGTTTGTGCTGCGTGCATCTAGCAGGCTTCCTGGATGCCTCCTTAAAGTGTGCAGGAAGGTGTGAGTAACTCGACCATGTGACCCACAGCCCATTCTGACGCCACTGCCCGCCGTCCCGCCGCCGACAGCGTCATGCTCTCTTTCTCACACACACACACACACACACACACACACACACACACACACACACACACACACACACACACACACACACACACACACACACACACACACACACACACACACACACACACACACACACACACACACACACACACACACACACACAGCACTGCTTTGACTCCATCCAGACCATGATGATCTCTAAACTGGTGTTCAGAATGGAGAGATGTCATTAAAGGTGTGTGTGAAGTGCTCCATTGTGCACAGAGGGATACAGTACCATCAGTGTGTGTGTGTGTGTGTGTGTGTGTGTGTGTGTGTTTGTGTGTAGAGCACCATCAGCACCCCAGGGAGACACACACTCCATTTGCTGCCAGCAGGTAAACTACAATATAGAAAGTATAGACATAAACTGAAGTAATACACTCTTCTAATTATTTATCCTTCTATAGGGTAAATGTTTCTCCTCACGTTTGTAGGTGCAAGTTGCAAAACATTTGTTTTATATGAAGGTTGTTGAATAATTCATATGCAATTTAATAATGCAGTATAAAGTTGGAGGAGTTTAGACTCAAAAGCATGCTGGTGAAAACTTCTGTGCCTGTCTGATTGCCTGCTATTCCTACCAGCTACAGTACTTCGGTGCCTGTCTGATTGCCTGCTATTCCCACCAGCTACAGTACTTTGGTGCCTGTCTGATTGCCTGCTATTCCCACCAGCTACAGTACTTCTGTGCCTGTCTGATTGCCTGCTATTCCCACCAGCTACAGTACTTCTGTGCCTGTCTGATTGCCTGCTATTCCCACCAGCTACAGTACTTCTGTGCCTGTCTGATTGCCTGCTATTCCCACCAGCTACAGTACTTCTGTGCCTGTCTGATTGCCTGCTATTCCCACCAGCTACAGTACTTTGGTGCCTGTCTGATTGCCTGCTATTCCCACCAGCTACAGTACTTCTGTGCCTGTCTGATTGCCTGCTATTCCCACCAGCTACAGTACTTCTGTGCCTGTCTGATTGCCTGCTATTCCCACCAGCTACAGTACTTCTGTGCCTGTCTGATTGCCTGCTATCCCCACCAGCTACAGTACTTCTGTGCCTTGTCACTATGAACTGAGAAAAAGCTGAGGAAGAGCAGGACTAAAGCAAGGAGTTTGCTATAACATGAAGACACAAAGTCACACACACACAGTCACAAACACACACAGTCACACTCACAGCCCCTTGAGCGCATCTGTGTAGGTGAGTCAGAGTGTCTTAAAGTGACAGTAGGTGGTTGGGCGTCAACTCCAAACAGAGACAAACCATAAGTCTGTGAAATGAAAGGATGTGCTGTGTGTATGTGTGTGTGGGTGTGTGTGTGTGTGTATCTTTCATAATGTGATCCACAGTGCTGGAAGGCTAAACACCCTGGCTGATCCGTCATGGAGGCTGGTGCTGGGTCAAACTCAGTGCTGTGGAGAATGAGATGTATTATCACTCCGATTCCCATTGGCTAAGCGCTGCTCTACACAGAGGAAACACTGCTGAAAAACACACTGAAATAAAGATGTCCAATTATAAACTAAACCTACTCTCAGGGCTTTGATGGAATTAGCTGAAAGGCTCCTCTTGCGTAACATCCCCAAAAATGTGTAATGCATATGCAATCACTTGTCCTATTTACACCAAACAATGGTCAATTTTCCAGAGCTGTAAAAAAGTTACTTGAAATGCTAAGGTATTTTTATTCTGGTTCATATAACACGTTTTTGGCTGATTCCTGCATTTGTTGTCCCCTGTGTGAAGCGGTCTCAGACTGTTGCCTCTCTTTATCGCCTAAATCAGCAGGCAGGCAGCCAGCCAGCCCGCCTAAGGCTACTGCACACTGCGGGAGAAACACTGTTTCATCAGTCCAGTTAAATATAGCCATTGTTACCAAAGCCTCCCAAAACCGAACACTGCCATGATAACTAAATACATACACTATGAGACAAATTGAACAGCCCTATTACGCACGAAGAGTTATCAAAACTAGAAATAGTATGAACATGATGTGAAATGATCCACTAACATCACTATATAGAATTCTATATTAGGTTCATAATATAACAACAGAAAAAAGTTGCAGTTAACATAGCTGGACAAATAACAGGTTACTAACTGAAAGAAATGAATAATTTAAACATCTTCCAGATGTAATTCAGTCAATCAATCAATCAATCAAATTGTATTTATAAAGCCCTTCGTACATCAGCTGATATCTCAAAGTGCTGTACAGAAACCCAGCCTAAAACCCCAAACAGCAAGCAATGCAGGTGTAGAAGCACATTCAAATAAAATGCTTTCTATATTCTGTATCTTTAGAGGAACAAAATGAATTTATAAAGTAGAATCTACTGTGTAAAATCGAGTGGAGATGGTATTTCCATGGCTTGTACTGTTGCAACATAATAATGTCTGTCTCAGTCCAGTTATTGCAGCAGGAGATGATACTTTGCCAGGCGACCTGCTGTAAATATAGTATCATGACACACACACACACACACACACACACACACACACACACACACACACACACACACACACACACACACACACACACACACACACACACACACACACACACACACACACACACACACACACACACATTCCGTGGCTGGGTTAGACACACACACCCCAGGGCTCTCTGCTCATAGTTCTGCATCGATGAGTAGTCCTGCTGACCTGGAAGTAGTTTGTCAAGAGAGAAAACACCACTAACTATCTACAGTTATCTAACAGTAACTATATGTGTTTTCCCAATGTTACCCCATTGGCCTGATCATTTTGTTTATTCTCAAAATAACATTACTTTATACAAGCTCTACCATTTGGGACAAGCAAAATAATCTCAAAAGTAATACATTTCAATACTTGTTTGGGTCCCACTTTATTTGAAGTGCATCTTATGAAGCTTTCATATAGGCTTCAAAAGAACTACATAGATGCTTCACAAATCATCTATAACCGTATATCATGCTCTATAAAGATTCATAATGTGGCATAACTGTGTGTACATTTATTTGTTCACATTTTATATATTTTATTGAGCATGAAATATGGTTATAGCTGATATGTGACCCATTTATGCAGTGATTATGAAGCCTACATGAATGCTTTATTCATAAGATTCATAAGATCCACTTCAAGTACTTAACATCCACCAGTATCCCCGCACATTGACTCTGTACCGGTGCCCCCTGTATATAGCCTCGCTACTGTTAATTTACTGCTGCTAATTTATTTCTTATTTTTTTTAAATATTTTTCTTAAAAATACATACACTTGTTGTATTCGACGCATGTGATAAATAACATTTGATTTGATTTGAATTTAAAAGGGACCTTTTGTAAATAAAAGATGAATAGTTTTTGTGGAAAGACTGACATTTTTTGCTGTGTAATTAACATGTTACCTCACAGCTCCACAAAGGATGACACAGCACCAGGACGGGTGTGTCTGTTGCCTTGGAGATAGTAACACACCCAGGACCTTAGAGGCACACTCAGGACCAATGAGATGTCTGGACTACTTAATTGATGGAGAGACACCAACTCCCTAGAAAGAGAGAGAGAGAGCGAGAGAGAGAGAGAGAGAGAGAGAGAGAGAGAGAGAGAGAGAGAGAGAGAGAGAGAGAGAGAGGGAGAGAGGGGGGGAGAGAGAGAGAGAGCGAGAGAGAGAGAGAGAGAGAGAGAGAGAGAGAGAGAGAGAGGGGGAGAGAGAGAGAGAGAGAGAGAGCGAGAGAGAGAGAGAGAGGGGGGGGTGAGAGCGAGAGAGAGAGGGGAGAGAGAGAGCAAGAGAGAGAGGGGGGAGAGAGAGAGAGAGAGAGAGAGAGAGAGAGAGCGAGAGAGGGGGAGAGAGAGAGAGCGATAGAGAGTTGGGGGAGAGAGAGCGAGATGGATATAAAGGGGTTAAGTCTGCTAGTCCACTAGAGGAGAGGCTGGTGGAGGGAGAGTCAATTTCCTCTGGCTAAGTGGTGTGTGTGTGTGTGTGTGTGTGTGTGTGTGTGTGTGTGTGTGTGTGTGTGTGTGTGTGTGTGTGTGTGTGTGTGTGTGTGTGTGTGTGTGTGTGTGTGTGTGTGTGTGTGTGTGTGTGTGTGTGTGTGTGTGTGTAGGGTGTGTGCTGTACGGGTTGTGCCGCCTAGCGTGCCTAATGCGACAGGACAGTTCCTGCTTATTATAGAAGCAGCCCGGGTAATAAAATCTGAATCAAACTGCCAGCTGAGAGGCTCGGGAGAATCTCCCGCTCTTCAATTTTTTACGTTATGGAAGCA
The DNA here is from genome assembly GCF_023373465.1 of Oncorhynchus keta. Taxonomy (NCBI): domain Eukaryota; kingdom Metazoa; phylum Chordata; class Actinopteri; order Salmoniformes; family Salmonidae; genus Oncorhynchus; species Oncorhynchus keta. The sequence goes on along the minus strand of NC_068427.1, from coordinate 27,879,271 downwards.
CTTGACACTGGGGTGGATCAAATATCACTAGTTTGCGTGCAAATACTTACTTAGCGAGCCAGTGGGGCCCAAATCTAGGCAGCAGACCTGCAGGTGAGCAGCCGTGCAAACAGTTAATTACACCACTCCCTCCGTCTCCCTCTCTCTCTCCCTGTCTCCCCCTCTGTCTCCCCCTCCTCACCAACTGTCACAATTGCCCCCTAAGTGGTCACGGTTGATGTATTTCGATAAGGTTTCATGGGGCCGAGAGCTCTGACAAATTCCTGTTTTGGCTGCAGGAAACTGGTAGCGATCAGGAGACCACAACAACACCATAACAGACAGACGAGAGGGAGGGAGGGAGGGAGGGAGGGAGGGAGGGAGGGAGGGAGGGAGGGGGAGGGAGGGAGGGAGGAGGGGGAGGAGGGCGGAGGGAAGCACGACACTGCTGCCGAAGACAAGGACCAGCGGGAGGCTGAGAGCTCTGAGCTAAGTGTAGGCAAGCCTGCAGGACAAATTTTATTGGTCACATGCGCCAAATACAACAGGTGTAGACTTTACAGTGAAATGCTTACTTAAGAGCCCATTCCCAACAGTGCTAAAAGAGTTAAAAAGCAAGACAAGTAGTTGCGAAATAAAAAGGGGAATAGTAACACAGTAAAAACAATAAGGAGGCGATATACAAGGAGTACCAGTACGAGTCAAAGTGCAGGGGTACGAGGTAATTGAGGTAATACAGTATGTGTGTAGGAGTTAAAGTGACTATTCAATCAGGATATATAATAAACGGGAGTAGCAGCAGCGGCCTTCCTCTGACACTGCCTGGTATAGAGGTCCTGGATGGCAGGAAGTTTGGCCCCAGTGATCCTATAACACCGCCTGGTATAGAGGTCCTGGATGGCAGGAAGTTTGGCCCCAGTGATCCTATAACACCGCCTGGTATAGAGGTCCTGGATGGCAGGAAGTTTGGCCCCAGTGATCCTATAACACTGCCTGGTATAGAGGTCCTGGATGGCAGGAAGTTTGGCCCCAGTGATCCTATAACACCGCCTGGTATAGAGGTCCTGGATGGCAGGAAGTTTGGCCCCAGTGATCCTATAACACCGCCTGGTATAGAGGTCCTGGATGGCAGGAAGTTTGGCCCCAGTGATCCTATAACACCGCCTGGTATAGAGGTCCTGGATGGCAGGAAGTTTGGCCCCAGTGATCCTATAACACCGCCTGGTATAGAGGTCCTTGATGGCAGGAAGTTTGACCCCAGTGATCCTATAACACCGCTTGGTATAGAGGTCCTGGATGGCAGGAAGTTTGGCCCCAGTGATCCTATAACACCGCCTGGTATAGAGGTCCTGGATGGCAGGAAGTTTGGCCCCAGTGATCCTATAACACCGCCTGGTATAGAGGTCCTGGGTGGCAGGAAGTTTGGCTCCAGTGATCCTATAACACCGCCTGGTATAGAGGTCCTGGATGGCAGGAAGTTTGGCCCCAGTGATCCTATAACACCGCCTGGTATAGAGGTCCTGGATGGCAGGAAGTTTGGCCCCAGTGATCCTATAACACCACCTGGTATAGAGGTCCTGGATGGCAGGAAATTTGGCCCCAGTGATTCTATAACACCACCTGGTATAGAGGTCCTGGATGGCAGGAAGTTTGGCCCCAGTGATCCTATAACACCGCCTGGTATAGAGGTCCTGGATGGCAGGAAGTTTGGCCCCAGTGATCCTATAACACTGCCTGGTATAGAGGTCCTGGATGGCAGGAAGTTTGGCCCCAATGATCCTATAACACCGCCTGGTATAGAGGTCCTGGATGGCAGGGAGTTTGGCCCCAGTGATCCTATAACACCACCTGGTATAGAGGTCCTGGATGGCAGGGAGTTTGGCCCCAGTGATCCTATAACACCGCCTGGTATAGAGGTCCTGGATGGCAGGGAGTTTGGCCCCAGTGATCCTATAACACCACCTGGTATAGAGGACTTGGATGGCAGGGAGTTTGGCCCCAGTGATCCTATAACACCACGTGGTATAGAGGTCCTGGATGGCAGGGAGTATGGCCCCAGTGATCCTATAACACCGCCTTGTATAGAGGACCTGGATGGCAGGAAGTTTGGCCCCAGTGATCCTCTAACACCACCTGGTATAGAGGTCCTGGAGGATCCTGGAAATTGGTGTCCCTCCTTTTGATGCACAAACACACACACTGTCGCTGCATGGCAACTACTGCAAGGCACCGGGATGACTGTTGCTCCAGTTAGAGAACAGTCTGTGGACTCTGCCCCTATATTCTCCAGGCAGGACCTCCCTTCTTCACCTCCACCCACCTTCAACTCCTTCCTCCTCTCCCCTCCTACCCTTGCTGTAATATGACAGGCCAGTATGACTCAGGGATTTAGCACCTATTAACGAACAGGCCAAAGGAGGGAGAGCTGCGTGCGGGTTTGTTTTCTCAGGTAGTACAGATCTCAGACTCATCACGATCCTCAAGGAGAACACACATTAAGCATTAAGACATGGTCAGCTTTTAGACATGGTCAGCATTAAGATATGATGAGCAAACTGGTCAATGGGCACATAGTTGTGCACTAAATGCCTAAATCAGCAGAGGGACATTTTAGTGAAAAATGTATAATTGAAACCTATTTCTTTCTGGTGTCGAATGTTCTAAAGCGGCTTGATCCCTTCTTCCATTCGATACTTGGACCATAATGTTGTTTGACCAGTTCAACTACCCCACATGTATCCTTCTTTTGGTAAGAGAAAATTAAAGTCTGGCAGGCTTATTTGAGAGCTTAGAAACCAGGCACAAAAGGCTACTAGAAAAGTGAGGAACACTCTCAAACCATGGGCACACTGCGTGCCTTTTTTGTGTTTTCATTGTACACCACTGTAAATGCAGGTAAGGCGGACTGTTTACTTAATGTCATTAATGATGTTATAAATCCGAAGTGAGTAATAATGTGCTTGGAAATTGGAGACAAACTTTAAAAAGTCAACATTAGTGGAGACACCTTATCAGTTTTGGAAACAGTGTTACAATTGCGAGTTAAAATTTGTGCAGTGGCTAACTAGCTGTAAATAGGGGAATTGTTAGACCTCAGTTCGCCAAGTTAGTTAGTTAACTAGTTAGTCACAGTTAGTTAGTAACCACTCTTACACTCATTTGCCAGCTACCATTACGCTGCCTTGTCAATAACATTTCCAAAAATGATGTCTCCAATTGTGTTTTCATACTGATTGTGATGCAATCCAGTTTCCAAGGATATTGTTCCTTACTCTATAATATTATAAACAACACATTACATGCTATATCCTGCAGGATGATAATGTTCAAAATACGTTGATGTTTGAGATGAGGTACATACAGCGCCAACAGTATTCACACTACTTGGCTTTTTCTAAATGTTGTCGTATTACAGTCTGAATAAAAATGCATTGCTTATAGATGTTTTGTTGTGGCCTACCCCTAATAACCTAGAATGTCAAAGTGGTTTATCAAAATGTTTACAAATTAATTCAAAATTAAAATTCTTCAGTCAATAAGTATTCAACCCCTTTGTTATGAAAACCTAAATAAGTTCAGTTGTAAAAATGTCACATAATAAGTTGCATGGACTCACTCTGTGTGCAATAATAGTGTTTAGCATGATTTTTGAATGAATACCTCATCTCTGTATCCTACACATACTATAGTTATCTGTAAGGTCCCTCAGTCGAGCAGTGAATTTCAAACAGATTCAACCACAAAGACCAGGGAGGTTTTCCAATGCCTCGCAAAGGGCGCTTATTGGTAGATAGGAAAAAAAAAAAAGCATTACACCAAGTCACTACAAAGATACAGGCATTCTTCCTAACTCAGTTGCCGGTGAGGAAGGAAACCGCTCAGGGATTTCACCATGATGCCAATGGTGACTTTATATCAGTGGTAGAGTCTAATGGCTGTGATAGGAAAAAACTGAGGATGGATCAACAACTTTGAAATGACTCCACAATACTAACCTAATTGACAGAGTGAATAGAAGTAAGCGTGTACATAATACAAATATTCCAAAACATGCATCCTGTTTGCAAAAAGGCATTAAAGTAATACTGCAAAACATGCATCCTGTTTGCAAAAAGGCATTAAAGTAATACTGCAAAACATGCATCCTGTTTGCAAAAAGGCATTAAAGTAATACTGCAAAACATGCATCCTGTTTGCAAAAAGGCATTAAAGTAATACTGCAAAACATGCCCCCCTAATGCACCCTCGACAACTACTGTGACTATTATTATTTGACCATGCCGGTCATTTATGAACATTTGAACATCTTGGACATGTTTTGTTATAATCTCCACCCGGCACAACCAGAAGAGGACTGGCCACCCCTCATAGCCTGGTTCCTCTCTAGGTTTCTTTCTAGGTTTTGGCCTTTCTAGGGAGTTTTTCCTAGCCAACGTGCTTCTACACACTTTGAGATACCAGCTGATGTAAGAAGGGCTATATAAATACATTTGATTTGATTTGATTTGCTGTGGCAAAGCAAATAACATTTTGTCCTGTATGCAAAGGGTTATGTTTGGGGAAAATCCAATGCAACGCATTACTCAGTACATCTCTATATATTTTAAAGCATAACGGTGGCTGCATCTTGTTATGGATATGCTTGTAATCGTCAAATACTTTTTCAGGATAAAAAAGAAACAGAATGGAGCTACTGTATGAACTAGCAAAAACTGGTGGGATGAGATAAAGCTAGCATATGTAAAAATGTTTGTTTAGAACTCTTGCCTTCCTATTTGCGTAAGCTCATTGAAGAAAGAAAACAATTGTATGAATCGTAAAGTTTATCCCAGAGTAAGGATAATAAACAGAGATATTTCTGGAGGGGTCCAGGTGAGATGCCTGGCATTTGGTTTAGAATTTTTGGGGGTTTTCTTACCCCTTTTTCTCCCTAATTTGTAGTTATTAGTTAGTCTTGTCCCATCACTGCAACTCCCGTACGGTACGGACTCGGGAGAGGAGAAGGTCGAGAGCCATGCGTCCTCTGAAACACGACTCTGCCAAGCCGCACTTCTTTTTGACACTTCTCGCTTAACCCGGAAGCCAGCCGCACCAATGTGTTGGAGGAAACACCATACAACTGCTTGCGCTCGGCCCGCCACAGGAGTCACTAGAGCACGATGGGACAAGGACATTCCAGACAGTTTTATCAATATATTTGCCTCAATTTACTCTCAAAATTCTAAATGCTATTTAGCAACAGAGAAGACCCCGGCAAAACTACAAAATCCTGCAGGAAGCTCCTGCACGTCATCTCTAGCCGACACTGTCAGCTCCCGTTCACCAGCACGATCAGAGACCTGTGTTCAATCTATTAACTTCTTACATCCCCTTTCTCTGTCTTAGCTAGCCACTGACTACACTTTCGCTGGTTAGCAGAACAGAAGATCATAAAATAATTTTGTATTACTTAGCCTAGATAATTATTTGTACAATATGTCGACTTTGGTGTCTATTTCAGACATTATGGCATTTTTTCAAAGACGAGCGTATGAGCATTAAAAGGGGAGAAAAGCACTATAAATCTGGACATGTGGAGAAGTGCAGCTATAGTAAGAGTAAACTTACCAGTTTGCCCAGGGCCAACATGAGGAATAAAATGTATCCTTTGTCGGTGAGTGTAGCTATTAAGTTAAGTATGATCATCTTAGCAATACAATGTGTTCTATACAGTTGTCAACATTCTACAAGAGCCACTTAATCAATTATACAGCCAGATTACCCCGGATACCAGACTTTGATGAGTGATAACTCAGTTCTAGAATGTTATCATAGATGAGAATGAATCTAAAACGGTATTGACATTCAGAATTGGCTTTGTTTAGACATCCAGCCTGTTTTGTATTTTCATGATCAAACACAAATCTTCAGAGGCACAGTATTTATTTATTCAAAGTGGTACATGATTCACACTGACTTGTTTTATAGGATCCTTCCCACTACATAACTGATATGTCAAGTGATAAAATCACAAGTTATTAATGAAAAGCTTATGGAAAAACTGCACTTGTCCTCATGTGAAAATTACAGTTGTAATGTCACCAATCAAACCGAATGAATGCATTTCAAGGTGTTCAAAGTCATGCATTGAAAGGCATGTGGCTCTTAACATCTTTTCTCTTGGCAGGTCTCTGTAGGTGACCAGGGGATTGTCTGTGTTGTTCAAATGATTTCCCCAATATAAAGACTCTTAGATTTGATTTGACACTCAATTTGATATGCTCCTATGAACTTCACATGGTTTTCATGTTTTTGTTTATTCGATGGAAATGGCCATTTGTGATCTGATTCTACTGTGCCCCTATCTGTAAACAGACTGTTGGAGGGAGACGTGTGTGTGTGCAGCATGCAGCCTAACTCTTTCTCATCCTCATCAGTGTTTCATGTATTAAATCCCTACCACCACATAATACTTGGCCTATGAATTTGTTTCAACAGTTCAACAACCAAGCAAGTACAGATTTTAGGTAAGAGCAAGTGAAAGTCTGGCAGGCTTATAAGAGAGAATACTGGAACACACTCCATGGGCACACTGCTTGTCTTTCTGTTTGTTTTAACATTGTACACCACTGGAGGTAAGTGTAGATATTTACAATACGAACATATTATACTATTATCTATGCAATCTGATAATGTTAAGGAGTAAGATAGGTCTGTTTGTTTGCAGCGAGATACATACATATGAAGATAAGTGTGAGAACCAGGTGATGTTCAGTACACACCCTATCATGTCTTTTCAGATCAGGTGACCAAATGTGTTACTATGACTCCAACAATTATCAGCTTGTCCACACAGGACACTATGTCCCAGACAAAACAAGAGAAAACACAGCTCAGGTCTATGCTCACTATGTTTACGGAGACATGCTCAACACTATGAAGGAGAGATCATCTGACCGCAAACGCCACTTTCATTTCACAGAGGGTGTTCACGTTCAGCAGAGAATGACTGGCTCTGAGACGTTGGATAATGGTGAACCGGCCCTTCTCCTGTTCAGAGACACATTCAATGGGATTGTTGCAGATAGATTGGCTTACAACATGACTCATTCTACATACTATACTGGAGAACCTTGGTTATCATGGGGCAAGACAAGGTTATATTTCAAAATATTTACATTCCTCTTTGCATATCTGGAGAGAGAGCAGCATTGTGATGGGTAACGTGCATCCCAGAGTCAGGCTCATAAAGAAAGCAGTTTCTAGAGGGGCCCGTGTGAGCTGTTTATCCTTTGGTTTCTATCCCCGACACATCAACCTGGCCCTGCTGAGAGACGGCCAGCTAATAGCGGAACAGGAGCTGACTGGGGGGCAGCTGCTGCCCAATGGAGATGGGACGTACCAGATGAGGAAGAGTCTGGAGATCAGTAAAGAGGAACTGAGAGAGACACACAACTACACCTGCACTGCCTCCCACCTCAGTCTGGACAACAAGCTGGATGTCAGCTGGGTACCTGAAAGAGACAGAGTCGGCCCATTTGTCTGCTTGGCTCCAATGGTGATGGTGGGGATTAGTCTGGTCTGTGTTTTCATTTGCGTCAGGAGAAGACGTGCTGCTGGCTCAGAGACATTGTCACAGCTTTCCAACGTTGATGAAGCTGTAGAGCAAATCAGCCTATCAGAAGATTCAGAGAAATACTATATTTTTTAAATGAGCGTGTGTGTTCTAGGTGATCTTACTGAGAGAGGTGTGTGTGTGTGTGTGTGTGTGTGTGTGTGTGTGTGTGTGTGTGTGTGTGTGTGTGTGTGTGTGTGTGTGTGTGTGTGTGTGTGTGTGTGTGTGTGTGTGTGTGTGTGTGTGTGTGTGTGTGTGTGTGTGTGTGTGTGTGTGTGTGTGTGTGTGTGCGTGTGTGCGTGTGTGTGTGTTCGTGTGTCGTGTGTCGTGTGTCGTGTGTCGTGTGTCGTGTGTGTGTGTGTGTGTGTCGTGTGTCGTGTGTGAAAACTGAAAGTACACCTGAGTCGGTCCACAAAATAAGTCCATTTTGCATTTTAAATGCCTGTTATACTAAATGAAGAGCCCTTTAATATAGACCACACTTGCTAAAGTGCCAAGAATGGGCGTTTTGCCATGTCTCTCTGTGACTTCATGCATCGTCTGTGACTTCTAGGACGAGTTTAACCCTCTTATAACCACAACATTTCTCCAAGTTTTTACTATCATTGTAAAACCCTAGTTATTTTATTGCTTTGGACAAAGTCATCTCTGTTATTTATTTCATGTTATTTTAAGGTAAATAAATTAGATTTTAATGTTAAACAAGACCTGTCCTTCATTTTAAGGTCAACCCTGTTATATGAACTAAACTCTCATTTTAAGGTCAATCCTGTTATATGAACTAAACTCTAATTTTAAGGTCAACCCTGTTATATGAACTAAACTCTCATTTTAAGGTCAACCCTGTTATATGAACTAAACTCTCATTTTAAGGTCAACCCTGTTATATGAACTAAACTCTCATTTTAAGGTCAACCCTGTTATATGAACTAAACTCTCATTTTAAGGTCAACCCTGTTATATGAACTAAACTCTCATTTTAAGGTCAACCCTGTTATATGAACTAAACTCTCATTTTAATATGGTGAATCTATTCCTTTTTGAATAATTTGTTCAAAATAAACATTGAACATCTTATAATCAAATTATTATATGTAAAATCAGGTGAGCTGGTTCTACTCTTTTTGGCCAATTTCTGGTGTTTTGTGGTGGGAAACTGAGCTTCCATTCTGTGTGTGCCAAGATAAAGCAAAGCAGTGCAACACAAACAACAACACAGAGTTACACATGGAATAAACAAATGTACAGTCAATAACACAATAGAAAAAGTCTATATACAGTGTGTGCAAATGGCGTGAGGAGGTAAGGCAATAAATAGGCCATAGTAGCGAAGTAATTACAATTTATCAAATTAACACTGGAGTGATAGATGTGCACATGATGATGTGCAAGTAGAGATACTGGTGTGCAAAAGAGCAAAAAAGTAAATAAAAGCAATATGGGGATGAGGTAGGTAGATTGGATGGACTATTTACAGATGGACTATGTACAGCTGCAGCGATCAGTAAGCTGCTCAGGTAGCTGCTTAAAGTTAGTGAGGGAGATATAAGTCTCCAACTTCAGCGATTTTTGCAATTCGTTCCAGTCATTGGCAGCAGAGAACTGGAAGGAAAGGCGGCCAAATGAGGTGTTGGCTTTGGGGATGACCAGTGAGATATACCTGCTGGAGCGCGTGCTACGGGTGGGTGTTATCGTGACCAGTGAGCTGAGATAAGGCGGAGCTTTACCTAGCATAGACTTATAGATGACCAACCAGGGGTCTGGCGACGAATATGTAGCGAGGGCCAGCCAACGAGAGCATACAGGTCGCAGTGATGGGTGGTATATGGGGATTTGGTGACAAAACGGATGACACTCTGATAGACTGCATCCAATTTGCTGAGTAGAGTGTTGGAGGCTATTTTGTAAATGACATCGCCGAAGTCGAGGACCGGTGGGATAGTCAATTTTACGAGGGTATGTTTGGCAGCATGAGTAAAGGAGGCTTTGTTGAGAAATATGAAGCCAATTCTAGATTTAATTTTGGATTGGAGATGCTTAATGTGAGTCTGGAAGGAGAGTTTACAGTCTAGCCAGACACCTAGGTATTTGTAGGTGCCCACATATTCTAAGCCAGAACCATCCAGAGTAGTGATGCTAGTCGGGCGGGCGGGTGAGGGCAGCGATCCTATGAAAAGCATGCATTTAGTTTTACTAGCGTTTAAGAGCAGTTGGAGGCCACGCAAGGAGTGTTGTATGGCATTGAAGCTCGTTTGGAGGTTTATTAGCACAGTGTCCAAAGAAGGGCCAGATGTATACAGAATGGTGTCTTCTGCGTAGAGGTGGATCAGAGAATCACCCGCAGCAAGATATCATGGATGATCAGTCCTTGCATCCATAGCTCTGTCTATGACTTTGAGAATGGTTCAATTTCTCCAGCCCCATCTCTCAGCTTATTACCCAATCAGGGGTGGGGCAACAGCTTGGTTATTGTTTCTACTGCTGATTACCACTCTAATAGGCACTTACTATAGTCATTTTGAAATTGGAAAACGTGTTTTATTAAGTTGTACGTACATGTGATTCATGACACAATGTTAAAATTAAGTGAAAATAAATGTTTTATTTCACCAAGTTGCACTATATCTTTATTTTGATTACTTATCAAGCTAAATTATTTTTAGATTATCACATCATTTTTATTACTATTATTTTTTCTTTAATAACTATTTTTATTACTGTTATTGTTAATGCTGATGATGATGTCATTATCTGTCTCACTTTGCTTTACCAACAGTGGTCTTGTCATTCATCCTAACAGATCTGAGTGTGTGTTTGCATTGTTTGTGTGTGTGTGTGTGTGTGTGTGTTCGGTGTGCAGACACAGAGGGGTGTGAGTTAATGATTGAGGTGATCAGAGCGGGAGGAGAGGGAGGAAAGGAGTGAGTGTGTGAGAGAGAGGGAGGGAGGATAGAGAGAGAAGGGGAGGATATAGAGAACAAGAGGCTCATCAGGACAGCAGGTGGGAGAGAGAGATAATTAGCCTACATCTCTTTCTGAGAGGAAAGAGTGTCTGATAATGGTAACCTGTCTGGGTTGATGATGATGATGACTGTTTTAATTACACTTTTTGGACAAGGTGGACAGAAACCATTCTCTCATTTTCTCTACAATAAAAGGCATTGATTGGGAGATATCTACTATGTACATTTTCAGGGCAGAACAAAAATGATATAAACTCATTTTAATTCACTGAGGATAGTTTGGATAAATATTCAGTATTTTTAGAATATCTTCACTTGATGGGAACTTTACATTTTTACACATTGGTAAGAGTTTGAAATTCACTGAGAAAAATACTGAATAATTGAGTGGTATGAAAACAGGACAGACATAGAAGATGGCCGGTCTTGCGGTATTTGGTATTTTATTAGGATCCCCATTAGCTGTTGTGATAGCAGCAGCTACTCTTCCTGGGCTCCACACAAAACATGAAACATGACATATTGCAGAACATTAAAAGACAAGAACAGCTCAAGGACATCACTACATACATTTAAAAATGGTACACATAGCCTACATATCATTAAATAGACATAAAATATCCAGGTCAAATAGGGGAGAGACGTTGTGCCGTGAGGTGTTTCTTTATCTGTTTTTTGAAACAGGCCTGCTCTTCATTTGATAGTCACTCTATTTACTCCTCAGAGTCTCTGTGACGGTGTCACCAAAGCTCAATTGTTCTGCCTCCCTCTCTATGAAGTATACACTAGTTCACTCCCCCTCGCGGATTTAAAAGCACTTGATTCATGTTCTCCATCTACCAATCCAATGCTTTTAAATTCTTAAGTGGGAGGGAATGACTTCAGAGAGAAGGGGAGAGAATCAGAGTATCTACGCCCCGGTGGCCTTTAGTAAACCCAGAGAACTCCGGATCCCAGCAGCCCACAGATCCCTATCAGTCTATCAGCCAATCAGCCGGCTGCGTCCTGCTTCCTAATCACAGCAGATGTGATAAGTGAATTATCCCTCTGCTCTGATCTCCATCTGATAACACTGTAGTTCCCTCTCTCGAGGGAACAACTCAACTCAGCTGAACCGCTACTGTTGAACATGTACTGTTTACCGTTTATCCTACTGCACTGTCTGCTCCTCTCATCTCTGGATCCCATCACTAACAGCCCAGTTAAAGAGGAGGAAAGGGAGATCAGACCATCTGTGACCACAGAGTCAAATGGATGTTATGAGGCATAATAGGAGCCAGCCGGGACAGTGCTATGGTGATGCAGAGGAATGTACATATAACAAACAACGACAGGATTTCTGTTGGTAGGTCTACATTACTGAACACACCACAATATTAGACATCCCCCCATAGAGAAAAGGGGTTGCAGTAACTCCCAAAAGCATGTCAAACTTGAATAAAACATGAAAACAAATAAACATGAAAATCTTAAGCACGATAAAAAAATAGATATTTTATAGTGTCAAGGAAAGGCCAGAGGAGATACAGTCTAGCAGCAATATAAGAGGCAGTCACAGAGCCTACAGGGAAAAGCAATATAAGAGGCAGTCACAGAGCCTACAGGGAAAAGCAATATAAGAGGCAGTCACAGAGCCTACAGGGAAAAGCAATATAAGAGGCAGTCACAAAGCCTACAGGGAAAAGCAATATAAGAGGCAGTCACAGAGCCTACAGGGAAAAGCAATATAAGAGGCAGTCACAAAGCCTACAGTGAAAAGCAATATAAGAGGCAGTCACAGAGCCTAAAGGGAAAAGCAGTATAAGAGGCAGTCACAGACCCTACAGGGAAAAGCAGTATAAGAGGCAGTCACAGACCCTCAAGGGAAAAGCAGTATAAGAGGCAGTCACAGACCCTAAAGGAAAAAGCAGTATAAGAGGCAGTCACAGACCCTACAGGAAAAGCAGTATAAGAGGCAGTCACAGAGCCTACAGGGAAAAGCAGTATAAGAGGCAGTCACAGAGCCTACAGGGAAAAGCAGTATAAGAGGCAGTCACAGAGCCTACAGGGAAAATCAATATAAGAGGCAGTCACAGAGCCTACAGGGAAAATCAATATAAGAGGCAGTCACAGAGCCTACAGGGAAAATCAATATAAGGGGCAATCACAGAGCCTACAGGGAAAAGCAGTATAAGAGGCAGTCACAGAGCCTACAGGGAAAAGCAGTATAAGAGGCAGTCACAGAGCCTACAGGGAAAATCAATATAAGGGGCAATCACAGAGCCTACAGGGAAAAGCAGTATAAGAGGCAGTCACAGAGCCTACAGGGAAAAGCAGTATAAGAGGCAGTCACAGAGCCTACAGGGAAAAGAAGTATAAGAGGCAGTCACAGAGCCTACAGGGAAAAGCAGTATAAGAGCCAGTCACAGAGCCTACAGGGAAAAGAGTGCCAGTTACTCTAACGACTACATACATACTTTAAAACACTGACCTGCGATGAGGGCCACCAGTGAAAGCAGGCCTAATTGAAACATACTGTGTGTAAGACCATTCATTAATTGATTAAAGAAAGCCCTCAATACAGAGGTAGATGATAAGAGATATCAGGTAGGTGTTACTGTGGTGATGAACCATCCCTAGAGGAGGCTTTGTAAAACACTGGACACATTAACCTTACTGCTGATGTCAGCCAGTGTACACTTTCAACTGGGTGAGAGGATAGGAAGAAAAGAAGAGAGGAGAAAGTGTAGCGCCGGAGGGTGAACTTGAAGGAGATTAGTCTAATTTGCAGCAAACAGCAGAGGGAGAGAGACGGGAGTTTATCAGGCTCTTGAAAGGGAACTTTAAAAAAGCAGAGATATGGGGCAGAATTAGGGCCTTATTAATTGCAAAGGCGTATTAAAAAGACCTGGGATTGTGACCTCCTCTAATATCAGGGATGCAGGAGGAGAGACAACGATGTGTTAATCTTCTCAGCAGCACTTAGATGCATGTCAAGAGTATCTATCACCCCAATTAACCAGGCTGAGAGGCTGTCAGGCTAACTGCTGTCAGGCTAACTGCTGTCAGGCTAACTGCTGCTACTGCTGATGGACAGAGGATGGAAATGGGATGGTGTTTGTGTGGTGCTTATCTACTGAATGTTCTCCACCATTGCTCCACACACACACACACACACACACACACACACACACACACACACACACACACACACACACACACACACACACACCCCAGCTTCTATTCAACAGCAGCAGATTATCAGTCAGGAGGTCAGTCCATAGCGGGAGAAACACATTGCTGTCTTGAAGAGGCAGCTTTAATCTCCCTCTCACCTCCCCCGCATCTCCTCTCTCTACCTCTGTCTCTTTCCCTCTATCCTTCTCTCTCTTTACCTTCTCTCTCTGCATCTTACCTCCCTCTCTCTGCCTTTGATCAGAGATCAAAACAGATCAGGGTGTTACAGACCTAGTCACCTGTCATCACTGTGGTCTATACCCCATGCTGCTGTGGCAGCACTTATACCATACAACCATTAGTAGTGGTTCTAATCATCTCACTCTCCAGTAGAATAACAGTAGTTGTCATAGAAAAGGTGTCTGTCAGCTACATCTTTATCCCATCGATAGGCTCAGAGAGCCTGGCACCACAACAAAATCTTTTTTAAATTTATATCTGTTATTTTACCAGGTACGTTGACTGAGAACATGTTCTCATTTGCAGCAACGACCTGGGGAATAGTTATAGGGGAGAGGAGGGGGATTAATGAGCCAATTGTAAACTGGGGATTATTAGGTGACCATGATGGTTTGAGGGCCAGATTGGGTATTTAGGCAGGACACCGGGGTTAACACCCCTACTCTTACAATAAGTGCCATGGGATCTTTAATGACCTCAGAGAGTCAGGACACCCGTTTAACGTCCCATCCGAAAGACGGCACCCTACATAGGGCAGTGTCCCCAATCACTGCCCTGGGGCATTAACATCTATTTTTTTTTAGACCAGAGGAAAGAGTGCCTCCTACTGGCCCTCCAACACCACTTCCAGCAGCATCTGGTCTCCCATCCAGGAACTGACCAGGACCAACCCTGCTTAGCTTCAGAAGCAAGCCAGCAGTGGTATGCAGTGGTATGCTATCCCTGACTGAACCCAATGTGACTCGGCGAATATCTCACAAGAGGCTGTAGTTGTTTGTGTTATTCTAGCAATAAAATAATACATAGTCAAGAGCCTGAATTGAGCTGTTTGTTAAAGAGTCAAGTGCTCCAAAGTTGTGCTCCTCTGCTGCATATCGTAACGCCTAACTGCAGATGTCCCATTGATGTCCAATACAATCACCAGCTTCCAGTGGGGCTCTCTTAAAATACCCCCGTATTCTACACTACTAGTATTACGGGAGGAATGATGAGAATGTGTTTTTAAGGAGCAGATGGTTACAATCGAGGCCCTGTTAACTAAACTAGACTCTCAGTGATTAAGTGGGATGATAAGTTGCTTTTCGTTAGAGAGAGTATCATTAGTGTGTTAATTAAAGCAGTAGCCAGGGTCTGTGTGACTGTCTGCCAGCTTGGGAACAGATCCCCTTCACCCAGGGGGCCTGACTCTCTCTCCATCTCTCTCTCTCTCCCTCCATCTCTCTCTCTCGCTCTCTCTAGCTCTCTCTTTCTCTTTCTCTCCCTCCCTCCACATTTCTCTATCTCTCTCTCCATCTCTCTCTCTTACTCTCTCTCTCTCCCTCCATCTCTCCCTCTCGCTCTCTCTAGCTCTCTCTTTCTCTCCCTCCCTCCACCTTTCTTTATCTCTCTCTTACATCTCTCTTTCATTCTGATTCAAGGTTCACATGTGTGCCTTATGGGTCTCTTTTTTCCCTCGGTACAGCACACACACAGACACACCACAAACACACACATACACAGATGACAGGACCCCTGATTGGTACCAATGTCACCCTGTGTGGTCAAGCATCTAGAGCCTGGTGCTATGCTGTGCAATGAGAAGAGGTGGTGCTACACAACCCTGCCAAGCTCATATACCACACACATATGCTCATTATTAGGAATGGAAAATGGAAGGGCATTGTCATATTTCTAGCACAGCGCAGCACTTATTGCACTGTCTAATATTCATATGAGCATATTCTCAGCGTTATACAATGTGTACCCATTGCCCAGTTCATGGTGCTTTGTCCCGAAGGCAAACCAAGGAAAATGTTAATTTCTCCTCTTCTAAATCGCTCGGAGGAACCCAATTTCTGTGCCTTTGTAGCCAGCACAAAAAGACATTAATACAATCCACAGGCAGAGTGGAGAGGGCCATACGTAACTGGCCTAGTTTTGGGGAGTGTGTAGATGAATAAAACATGTGTCTGTAACGGCACCCTATTCCCTATATAGTGCACTACTTCTGACCAGAGCCCTGTGTGCCCTTTGCCCTTACCATGGAGACGTTCGCTGTCTGCCAGACAAGCCACAGCCTGGCTGAAACATAGCCAATGGAGACAAGCCTATACTCATTGCTTCAATGGGCTGTCTAGTCGGTCTTTTTATAAAGACTTGTGAAAGAGTAGACATCCTGATTGGTGTTAATAAAGTGCATGCCTGCTTTTTGACCTTTCTCGATTCCTCTCTCTGCCATCTCTCTCTCCACTCTCTTAACCAGCACTCAGAAAACAACAGACACCTGACAGCGGCTTTATTAAATACCTCTAGTGCTAAATGAAATGCCATCAATACCTCTAAATTGCAGGCGCTGTATAAAATGTCAATCACTGTCCTTGATGTTGACGTCCGTTTTGATTACCCCTCACTTTGTTAATGTCCTGGGATTTACAGCACCTCCAAGGACAGTTGACTTTATATCACCATCTGATTTAAAGACTCAACAAATAATACTGTCTGCCTGGCCCGCCAGGGTGCATTTATATAGCAGCCATTTCACAACAAACTTGGTCGGGAGAGCCTTTCACTCAATCACTACAGCCAAACTCACCTTGACTCTCTCTGCTGGTACAGTCTGCCTCATAACGTGTCTCACCTCCACTGACTTCTCAGTTCTTCAGTGGTTTCTTGGTGGTTTCCTGTTAAATGTAACTCAATGTTCCCTCTCGATTATTTTTCTGGCTAGAACAATAAAAATACATTCCATTAACTGATTAGAATCTGTGAAGGGATGGAGGGAGAGAGGTAAGGGAAAGTACATACTGTAGTGCTCCTCCACTGACTATACATTTTACATTACATTTAGCCTACACATTTCAATGTTCTAATTACTGGTAGCTAGCACCAAGCAGCATTGTTCTGTTTGTTTGGTTAAAGTTAATGTGTGTGTGTGTGTGTGTGTGTGTGTGTGTGTGTGTGTGTGTGTGTGTGTGTGTGTGTGTGTGTGTGTGTGTGTGTGTGTGTGTGTGTGTGTGTGTGTGTGTGTGTGTGTGTGTGTGTGTGTGTGTGTGTGTGTGTGTGTGTGTGTGTGTGTGTGTGTGTGCTGTACCCCAAAGAGGGAAAAAGAGAGTTGCAAAGAAAAAGCCATATCTCAGACTGGCCAATAAAAATAAAAGGTTAAGATGGGCAAAAGAACACAGACACTGGACAGAGGAACTCTGCCTAGAAGGCCAGCATCCAGGAGTCGCCTCTTCACTGTTGATGTTGAGACTGGTGTTTTGCGGGTACTATTTAATGAAGCTGCCAGTTGAGGACTTGTGAGGCGTCTGTTTCTCAAACTAGACACTCTAATGTACTTGTTTTTTTGCTTAGTTGTCCCACTCCTCTTTCTATTCTGGTTAGGGCCAGTTTGCGCTGTTCTGTGAAGGGAGTAGTAGACAGCGTTGGACGAGATCTTCAGTTTCTTGACAATTTCTCGCATGGAATAGCCTTCATTTCTCAGAACAAGAATATACTGACGAGTTTCAGAAGAAAGGTATTTTATTCTGGCCATTTTGAGGATGTAATCGAACCCACAAATACTGATGCTCCAGATACTCAACTAGTCTAAGGACAGTTTATTGCTTCTTTAACTAGGACAACAGTTTTCAGCTATGATAACATAATTGCAAAGGGTTTTCTAATGATCCATTAGCCTTTTAAAATCATAAACGTGGATTAGCTATCACAACGTGCCATTGGAACACAGGAGTGATGGTTGCTGATAATGGGCCCCTGTACGCCTATGTAGATATTCCATAAAAAATCTGCCATTTCCAGCTACAATAGTCATTTACAACATTAACAATGTCTACACTGTATTTCTGATCAATTTGATGTTATTTTAATGGACAGAAAATGTGCTTTTCTTTCAAAAACATGGACATTTCTAAGTGACCCCAGACTTCTGAATGATAGTATATATACAATTGTATTTAAATGTAACGTGTTTCACTGTTCTTCATCCAATAGAATAAGGAAAGGACCTGGATTACAGTTGAGGTTACATTATAAGTACATAGTGCAAGTGATCAATGTCGTACGAGATTCTGCACAGACTATTACAGCAATTGTGAAGATCTCCACTGACCTGTGTCCTGTGACTGCTATCTTGAACATTCATGCTTTCTATTATTACATAAGAAGACATTTATAGTTTTGTTAGTTACTGTAGGCTGACCTCAAAATGTGTCCATGAATGTGCTACTCATTTTAATGTTGAATAAATACTGTTCCATTGGTTCACTGTATTACAAAAGTGACATTGAATTGTGCTTGGTTGTTAACGGAACAAAATATCAACATTTGAAGGAGATATCTTTTGTGCCACTGACTTAATTCCAGTTTATCGACAAATGAATAATTGATATGTTGGATACACGTCTCCATCTCAACCAAGAATAAAAGTTCATTAAAGCTTGCATTGACAACCAAACACAATTCAATATCTATTTGGTCTACAAATTAATAATTAATATGCTGGATTCTTGTCTCCATCTCAACCAAAAATTGAAGTTAAAGAATAGGAGACGTGAATCCAACATATGAATGATTAACTTGAAGATTAAATTTGATATCAATCAAAGCCCTAGGCCTATATGTATTGTCTATTTTCAGTTGAATCCTCGGTTGAATTGAAACAAAAGCTGTTAATGACTTTGCAAATGCTATATAGATCTAAATACTGTAAAATAATTGATGACATGACTTTAAAAGTATGGTCATATATAATTTGCAGTTACTAAATATATATAATTGACATTTGTTTGGTAAAAACAGTATGATAAATACACATGTAGATAAAGTCCATTCTGGTTTTTCTCTCCTTTTCTTTTAGATATTTAGTTATTAAGAGATCTCACACTAGTCATTCTCACGATAGCACATTAGTAGTAGTCAGTGACACATGTCAAAGATAAGTAGGGCTTGATTAAAACTCTGGATGGGATACCAAATGAACAGCTGTCGATAGATCAACTCCCCAGTAGGAGGTGCTGCCGAGCCTATTGTTTTTTTCTGATAGTGGGTATAACGTTGAAGATCTGACATTGTTTCAAAGGTCCAAATTCAACATATTTTAAGCAAGGTTTGTCTAGATGAAAATGTGTGACAATGATGACATAATCCTGTGGTTGAAATTCCAACCTCAAAACAACATTTGATAACTGTTTTCAAATTCAGTGCCTTCGTAAGGTATTCAGACCTTTTGACCTTTTCCACATTTTGTTACGTTACAGCCTTATTGTAAAATGTATTAAATTATTGTTTTCCACCATTAATCTACACACAATACCACATAATGCCAAAGAAAAACAGGTTTTTAGAAAATGTTGCTAATTTCTTAAAAATAAAGAACTGAAATATCTCATTTACATAAGTATTCAGACCCTTTACTCAGTACATTGTTGAAGGACCTTTGGCAGTGATTACAGCCTCGAGTCTTCTTGTGTATGACACTTCAAGCTTGGCACACCTGAATTTGGGGAGTTTATCCCATTATTCTCTGCAGATCCTCTCAAGCTCTGTTAAGTTGGATGGGGAGTATTGCTGCACAGCTATTTTCAAGTCTCTCTAGAGATGTTAGATCGGGTTCAAGTCCAGGCTCTGGCTGGGCCACTCAAGGACATTCACAGACTTGTCCCGAAGCCACTCCTGCGTTGTCTTGGCTGGGTGCTTAGGGTCGTTGTCCTGTTGGAAGGTGAACCTTCGCCCCCAGTCTGAGGTCCTGAGCGCTCTGGGGCAGGTTTTCATCAAGGATCTGTCTGTACTGTGCTGCGTTCATCTTTGACTCAATCCTGACTAGTCTCCCAGTCCCTGCCGCTGAAAAACATCCCCACAACATGATGCTGTCACCAGCATGCTTCACCGTAGGGTTTGTGCCAGGTTTCCTCCAGACGTGATGCTTGGCTTTCAGGCCAAAGAGTTCTTGGTTTCATCAGACCAGAGACTCTTGTTTCTCACGGTCTGAGAGTCTTTAGGTGCCTTTTGGCAAAATCCAACCGGGCTGTCATGTGCCTTTTACTGAGGTGTGGCTTCCGTCTGGACACTCTACCATAAAGGCCTGAGTGCTGCAGAGATGGTTGTCCTTCTGGAAGGTTCTCCCATCTCCATGGAGGAACTCTAGAGGTCTGTCAGAGGGACCATCGGGTTCTTGGTCACCTTCCTGACCAAAGCCCTTCTCCCACGATTGCTCAGTTTGGCCAGCTCTAGGAGGTCTTAGCCATTGTGTTCTTGGGAACCTTCAATGTTGCAGATTTTTTTGGTACCTTTCCTGAGATCTGTGTCTCGACACAATCCTGTCTCTGAGTTCTATGGACAACTCCGTTGACCTCATGTCTTGGTTTTGCTCTGATATGCACTGTCAACTGTGGGACCTTATATAGACAGGTCTGTGCCTTTCCAAATCATATCCAATCAGTTTAATTTACCACAGGTGGACTCCAGTCAAGTTGTAGAAACGTCTCAAGGATGATCAATGGAAACAAGATGCACCTGAGCTCAATTTCGAGTCTCATAGCAAAGAGTCTGAATTCTTATGTAAATAAAGTATTTCTGTTTTTATTTTTAATACATTTGCCAAAAACTCTATGTACTGTACCTGTTTTCGTGTGGTCATTATGGGGTATTGTGTGTAAATTGCTGAGGATTTTTTTTTCAACCATTATACAATAAGGCTGTAATGTGATAAAATGTGGAAAACTTCAAGGGGTCTGAATATTTTCCGAAGGCACTGTATTTCCATGTAGATTCCACATCAAAACACATTGAAAAATTCCGTTGAAACAATGTTGATTCAACCAGTTTGTGCCAAGTGGGAATGTCGATTGGAGTCCTGTGGACTTCAAATAATTGCAATACTGCCTGTAGGATGACAACTACAATCCTATTGTACACTTTGTAGTGCTGATCCTCCTCAAATTAAATAATATGTGACAAAGCAGAGGATTGTCAAATATAAAACGTTGTAGGACGACATTTAGCTGTACATGTTGATGTCATAGAGCCTGTGATTACTAAGCAGTAGCAGTGTGTGGTGTGCAAGGCTGAAGAAAGAGGTAGCTCGTTATTAAATTCATTCATAATCTTAATTTTCAAGCTGTTGGCTGTAGGTGTCCCTTTTCAACACACTAATAAAAAGCATGAGCTGACACACACCAAAATAGGTTAGTAGAGATGCTGACCAAAGGCCAGTAAACAGTAGGGTAGAAAATAAATAAAGAGAGTAGCACACTCTATATACAAGCTCCCAGTAATATATTGGGTAAACCACCAACTTTTTGTAACACAATACATGCAAATCTACCTTTTTTTAAAAAAAAGGGGGGGGGGGGTTGACTCATGTAAGATTTGAACCCCTGACACAATCTGTGACATCTACGTGGCCTAGGCACTTTGCAACAGGGGTGGAAAAAGTACCTGTAAAAGTTAGTCACCCGGTAAAATAATAAAGTAAAGTAATAGTCAAAGTTTTTGGTTTTAAATGTAAATGTAATAACTAAAATATACTTAACTATCAAAAGTAAAAGTATAAATAATTTAAAATTCCTTATGGAGCAAACCAGACAGCACGATTTTCTTGCTTTTTAAATTTATGGATAGCCAGGGGCACACTCTAGCACCCAGACATCATTTACAAACCAAGCATTTGTGTTTAGTGAGTCCACCAGATCAGAGGCAGCAGGGATGACCAGGGATGTTATCTTGATAAGTGTGTGAATTAGACCATTTTCCTGTCCTAACAAGCATTCAAATTGTAACTAATACTTCTTATTTTTTTCAGGAAAAATGTATGGAGTAAAAAGCACATTATTTTCATTTGGAATGTAGTGGAGTAAAATTAAAACTTGTCAGAAATGTAAATAGTCAAGTAAAGTATAGATACCCAAAAAAACTACTTAAGTAATACTTTAAAGTATTTATAGTTACGGAAAGTGCTTTACTCAACTGCTTTGCACAGAGAGCAATTTGTCCAGTCAGTCAAATACACATGATAGTTGCTTTGATGATCAGAACGTGCTGTTGGACTAAGGACTCTTCCATGAACAAGTGTTGGAACACATCCAACCACGTCTACGATTTGAATTGGATGATGCAGAACTTGTGCCAGGATATAATCAGTGCCACCTGCTGAGGTTAGCGTAGGGCTAACGTGTGCCTTGTTATCTGATGGGAAGAGCTACAATATAGTGTTCTGTTAAGTGGAAGGAAATCAACCATTTTAATTGGCTGATACGCATTTTGTGCCGGAGAACCTGTTTAAATTGAAATGGTTGCAAGAGTCTGATCAACTCTTGATATGTACAACTGTAAAATACATTTGTTCACATTGTCTTACAATGGCATTATTAACTTGCATCATGTCTTTATTGTTTGAGTTTCTTGCCAAGTGGAAAGCTGCGTGTACCTGGTGTGTTCCACAGAGAATGTGCTGCTCTATACTTGGAGAGGGGTGGTATTTTTTTAAATTTTTTATTATTTTCCCAGTGATAAAACTTTTATACTCAGCATTTCTATGTTGAATAAATAATCTAAACGTGAAGATAATTCAAAATCCATTATATTCTGTGAAACTATTCATGTTTAAAAAAAAGCCTAATCATGTGACTTACTTACCTGCCTCTGGTATCTTCCAGGTACGGGTATCTTTCAAGTTGACAAAAGGGCAGTGTGAAAATCAGATTGACAAAGGGCAGTGTGAAAGGTCACTGTTTGAATCCCTGGGCCAACTAGGTGGAAAATCTGTCAATGTGCCCTTGAGCAATGCACTTAACCTCATTGCTCTGGATATGACTGTCTACTGAATGACAAAACAATATTTTCCTGGGCTTATTGTAATGCAGGGTTATTGATGTAATTTAAAATAGCAGTGTACTTAACTTTGCTTTTGTGCAACTACTGTAATTCCTGCAAGATGAGGAAGAGAGAGGGGGGGATCCTGAGAGAGAGAGAGAGAGAGAGAGAGAGAGAGAGAGAGAGAGAGAGAGAGAGAGAGAGGGGGGTCCTGAGAGAGAGATAGAGAGAGAGGGGGGGCATGATAGAGAGGGAGAGAGAGAGAGGGAGAGAGAGAGAGAGAGACAGCAAGAGGGAACCTGAGAGAGAGAGAGAGAGAGAGAGAGAGAGAGAGAGGGGAGAGAGAGAGAGAGAGAGAGAGAGGGGGTCCTGAGAGAGAGAGAGAGAGAGAGAGAGAGAGAGAGAGAGAGAGAGAGAGAGAGAGAGAGAGAGAGAGGGAACCTGATACTCTAGTAATCGTATTTGATTGATGGACGTCATTCCAGACAGTTTTCTGTGATTAGGCCAGTTCAGTGAGTTATCCAAACACTGCAAGCTGTTTGACTTGCTGTTATGGTGTAAAGTAATGGACAGAGAGAAAATTAAGATGGATGACCCTCCCTTTGGAAAAAGCCACGCAATCCAAGTTTTATCACAGATCTAGAAAGCTTTGTGAGCCAATGACATATCCATAACTTTGATAGAGTATATTCCACTAATATGTTGACCATGCATTGATGTGAATGGGAGATTTGCGGGAAATGTGCATCTCAAGTTAGACTGGGCCTGGTACAGCTGTCCACCCACTACTGCAGGTAACATGGTTTCCATTACAACCACAATGTTTGGAAAAAAACACAGCAATTGGATTAAGTGAGTCAACTCAACTAAGAGGAAGCAAACAAAATATTTAAAATCCAATTGTTACTGATATTATCACAGTCATCATCTCTGTCATTACCGCTGTGTTTTCCTCCAATGAAATCTACTCTCATTTCACTCCCCATTAGATGTGCATTATCATCTAGTCTACAGAGGCTGGGCCAGCATGTGTGCTGCTCTCACTCAGATCTCCTCCTGAATACACAGAATTAATTCAGGAGAACAGCAGCAAAGTTGCAATTTCCTGTAATTTAGCAGGAAGGGGGTAGCTGCTGGGCATTCAGGGGGAGGGAGAATTCTCCCTCCCTCTGTTCCCCTTTCCTCTGCTCCTCCTCCACTCCCTCTCTCTTCTCTTCTGAACTGTAGACAAATTGGCACTTCTCTTTGTCCTAGCCCCGGACACAATGGACTCGGATGACAAACTGTGAGATTGATTCTGATTCTGTTTGTCACTCAGACCCAAATAATGACAAAGAAATTCCTATCAACTCCTATAGCAAGGTTATAGCTTATTACTTAAACGCTGCCCTGCTGTACTGCAACAGACTCAATTGACAGTATGGTACATCATGTCTGGTTTCAATTAATGGATGATTATTGTTTACATGCACACACCATAACACAGAATGTGTGTGTTTTTAAAAAACAGAGTACAAGCAGAGCTGAGTGCTGGCTGGGAAGTATTTTAAAAGAGCCAGAGCAGCACATTCACAGTTCAAACTCACAACTAACATTCATCAGTGTTTCAGTGTTTGGGGCTTACACTGGATGCTCCTACAGACCCTGGTGTGTATTTTCCTCTCAGCATCCAAAGGGCAGGAGTGATGTTGTGAATAAAGATAAAGGATGAGTTTAAAGAGGCTAACACAGAGCCAAACCCTGCCTCTTCCCTCATAGTGAGCCACTGCACCACAAAGACACACAGGTGAATTATTGATGTCCTACATTTGTATTGAAGAGGTATCATCTGAGGAATCCCCTATTTTTTCTCTGCTAGCTGGAACACTGTTGTCAGCACACCTAGTTTAGGCCAGAAGTGCTTACTACTGCTGCATACACCCACAAAGTTCTCTGTGTCTCACTGCTTCTACACACAAACACATACACACACAGCTCGCTGTGTCTCACTGCTTCTACACACAAACACATACACACACAGCTCGCTGTGTCTCACTGCTTCTACACACAAACACATACACACACAGCTCGCTGTGTCTCACTGCTTCTACACACAAACACATACACACACAGCTCGCTGTGTCTCACTGCTTCTACACACAAACACATACACACACAGCTCGCTGTGTCTCACTGCTTCTACACACAAACACATACACACACAGCTCGCTGTGTCTCACTGCTTCTACTGCTTCTCACTGCTTCTACACAAACACATACACACACAGCTCACTGTGTCTCACTGCTTCTACACACAAACACATACACACACAGCTCGCTGTGTCTCACTGCTTCTACACACAAACACATACACACAGAGCTGTGTCTCACTGCTTCTACACACAAACACATACACACACAGCTCGCTGTGTCTCACTGCTTCTACACACAAACACATACACACACAGCTCGCTGTGTCACATCACACACAGCTGCTTCTACACACAAACACATACACACACAGCTCGCTGTGTCTCACTGCTTCTACACACAAACACATACACACACAGCTCGCTCTCACTGCTTCTACACACAAACACATACACACACAGCTGTGTGTCTCACTGCTTCTACACACAAACACATACACACACAGCTCGCTGTGTCTCACTGCTTCTACACACAAACACATACACACACAGCTCGCTGTGTCTCACTGCTTCTACACACAAACACATACACACACAGCTCGCTGTGTCTCACACATACACACACAGCTCGCTGTCTACACACAAAACACATACACACACAGCTCGCTGTGTCTCACTGCTTCTACACACAAACACATACACACACAGCTCGCTGTGTCTCACTGCTTCTACACACAAACACATACTGTGTCTCACTGCTTCTACACACAAACACATACACACACAGCTCGCTGTGTCTCACTGCTTCTACACACAAACACATACACACACAGCTCGCTGTGTCTCACTGCTTCTACACACAAACACATACACACACAGCACACACACAAACACATACACACACAGCTCGCTGTGTCTCACTGCTTCTACACACAAACACATACACACACAGCTCGCTGTGTCTCACTGCTTCTACACACAAACACATACACACACAGCTCGCTGTGTCTCACTGCTTCTACACACAAACACATACACACACAGCTCGCTGTGTCTCACTGCTTCTACACACAAACACATACACACACAAACACATACACACACAGCTCGCTGTGTCTCACTGCTTCTACACACAAACACATACACACACAGCTCGCTGTGTCTCACTACACACACAGCTTCTACACACAAACACATACACACACAGCTCGCTGTGTCTCACTGCTTCTACACACAAACACATACACACACAGCTCGCTGTGTCTCACTGCTTCTACACACAAACACATACACACACAGCTCGCTGTGTCTCACTGCTTCTACACACAAACACATACACACACAGCTCGCTGTGTCTCACTGCTTCTACACACAAACACATACACACACAGCTCGCTGTGTCTCACTGCTTCTACACACAAACACATACACACACAGCTCGCTGTGTCTCACTGCTTCTACACACAAACACATACACACACAGCTCGCTGTGTCTCACTGCTTCTACACACAAACAC
Organism: Oncorhynchus keta; assembly: GCF_023373465.1. Lineage (NCBI taxonomy): Eukaryota > Metazoa > Chordata > Actinopteri > Salmoniformes > Salmonidae > Oncorhynchus > Oncorhynchus keta. The sequence goes on along the minus strand of NC_068427.1, from coordinate 27,852,903 downwards.
ATACACACACAGCTCGCTGTGTCTCAGATGGCCACGTGTCTGTTCATCACAAATACCTCTCCATTACAGTAACAGAGTTACTGAACAGAGACAACCTAATCATGAGTCCAACTCCACCAGGACCCGGCTGAGTTATATGTTTCTGTCCTAGAGAACACAACAAGGGTTGTGTGTGTGTGTGTGTGTGTGTGTGTGTGTGTGTGTGTGTGTGTGTGTGTGTGTGTGTGTGTGTGTGTGTGTGTGTGTGTGTGTGTGTGTGTGTGTGTGTGTGTGTGTGTGTGTGTGTGTGTGTGTGTGTGTGAGAGAGAGAGAGATGCGAGCTAGAGGAATAGATCTGCTCACAAATCTCAGCTGCTTACAGCTCTGTTCCTCTCTGCTCAGCCTGGTATCATAGATGTAATATAGTAAACAGAAATCCGGGACACTCAAATTCTAGCAACCCGAAGGCTGTGTGTTCGAATCTCATTAAGGACAATTTTAGCTAACTAGCAACTTTTCAACTACTTACTACTTTTTAGCTTACTGCTTAGTATGTTAGCTAACCCTTCCCATAGCATAATCCAAGCCTTAAGCCTTTAACCTAACTCCTAATCTTAACCCTAACCTTAACCCCTAACCCTTAGCCTAGCAAATGTTAGCCAGCTAACTAACATTAGAGTTAGCCACCTAGCTAACTATAGACACACCTAATTGGAATTCGTAACATGTCATACGTTTTGCAAATTCTGAATATATTGTACTTTTTCAAATTCATAACATATTGAACGTTCTGCAAATTTGTAACATATCCTGCAAATTGTAATTCATAACATATCATAAGAAATGGATGATGGACATCAACAAAATAATACATACCATAAGAAATGTAACATATCATACTAAATGGAGTGTCTTGGATTTCAAATCAAATTGTATTTGTCACATGTGCCGAATACCACAATTGTAGACCTAAAAGGCTGACTACATTGCTCACGTCGCCTTGCAGGCAAAATAACAACTCAATGTTTATATCCCAGGACAAATTAGCTAGCAACAGCACACTATCTAAATAGTACAAATTAGCTAGCTACAGCACACTATTTAAATAGGACAAATTAGCTAACTACAGCACACTATCTAAATAGGACAAATTAGCTAGCAAGTGCAAGCTAGCTAGCTAAATTGCCTTCAATGTTTAATGCTTTCGACCTGTCCCCAAATGAATGTAATTGGTTCAGAGATATTTTAGATATTTTAACCTCCATGTCGTGATCGCGTTTGGTGTAGGGGGACAAAATAAATGTATGCACAATGGTGAACGATGGCGCACGCACGCAGCCGGTTTGGGTTCCTTGTTAGAGTGAAATTCTTACTTACAAGCCCTTACAAGCACTTTACCTTAAAAAAGTAAAGATAAGAAAAACAAATAATTAAAGAGCAGCAGTAAATAACAATAGCGGGGCTATATACAGGGGGTACCGGTACTTAGTCAATGTGTTAATGTACGGGGGCACCGGTGTCGAGGTAATTGAGGTAATTATGTACATGCAGGCAGGGTTATTAAAGTGTGTGTGTGGGGGGGGGGTTCAAAGTGTTGACCCCAGTGATGTACACACTACCATCTGTAGTGTCTTGTGGTTGGAGGCCGAGCAGTTGCCAGACCAGGCAGTGATGCAACCCGTCGGGATGCTCTCAATGATGCAGCTGTAAAACCTTTTGAGGATCTGAAGACCCATGCCAAATCTTTCTCCTGAGGGGTAAAAGGTTTTGTCTTGCCCTCTTCACGACTGTCTTGGTGTGCTTGGACCATGTTAGTTTGTTGGTGATGTGGACGCAGAGGAACTTGCTATCAACCTGCTCCACTACAGCCCAATCTATGAGAATGAGGGCATGCTCCTTTTCCTGTAGTCCACAATCCTCTCCTTAGTCTTGATCACATTGTGGGAGATGTTGTTGCCCTTTCAGCACATGGTCAGGTCTCTGACCCCCTCCCTATAGGCTGTCTCATCGTTGTCGGTTATCAGGCCTACCATTGTTGAATCATCAGCAAACTTAATGATAGTGTTGGAGTTGTGACTGGCCATGCAGTCATGAGTGAACAGGGAGTACAGGAGGGGACTGAGCACGCACCCCTGAGGGGCCCCCGTGATAGGAGCAGCATGGCGGGTGTTGTTACCTACCCTTACTACCTGGGGCCCGTCAGGAAGTCCAGGATCCAGTTGCAGAGGGAGGTGTTTAGTCCCAGGGTCCTTCGCTTAGTGATGAGCTATGAGGGCACTATGGTGTTGAACGCTGAGCTGTAGTCAATGAATAGCATTCTCACATAGGTGTTCCTTTTGTCCAGGTGGGAAAGGGCAGTGTGGAGTGCAATAGAGATTGCATCATCTGTGGATCTGTTGTTGTGGTATGCGAATTGGAGAGGGTCTAGGGTTTCTGGGATAATGGTGTTGATGTGAGCCATGACCAGCCTTTCAAAGCACTTCATGGCTACAGACGTGAGTGCCATGGGTCAGTAATCATTTACACCAGGTTACCTTAGTGTTCTTGGGCACAGGGACTATGGTGGGCTGCTTGAAACATGTTGGTATTACAGACTCAGACAGGGAGAGGTTGAAAATTTCAGTGAAGACACGACAGTTGGTCAGCGCATGCTCAGAGTACACGTCCTGGTAATCCGTCTGGCCCAGCGGCCTTGTGAATGTTGACCTGTTTAAAGGTCTTACTCACATCCGGGACAGCTGATGTTCTCATGCATGTTTCAGTGCTACTTGCCTCGAAGCGAGCATATAACTTATTTAGCTTGTCTGGTAGGCTCATACCACTGGGCAGCTCGCGGCTGGGCTTCCCCTCATAGTCTGTAATAGTTTGCAAGCACTGCCACATCCAACGAGCGTCGAAGCCGTGAAGTACGATTCGATCTTAGTCCTGGATTCTTTGCCTGTTTGATGGTTTGTCAGAGGGCATAGAGGGATTTCTTATAAGCTTCCAGGTTAGAGTCCCGCTCCTTGAAAGCGCCAGATCTATTTATTAATAAAGCCAGTGACTGATGTGGTGTACTCCTCAATGCCATCGGAAGAATCCTGGAACATATTCCAGTCTGTGCTAGCAAAACAGTCCTGTAGTTTAGCATCTGCTTCATCTGACCACTTTTTTATAGACTGAGTCACTGGTGCTTCCTGCTTAAAATGTTGCTTGTAACCAGGAATCAGGAGGATAGAGTTCTGGTCAGATTTGCCAAATGGAGGGCGAGGGAGAGCTTTGTACATGTCTCTGTGTGTGGAGTAAAGGTGATCTCAATTTTTTTCCCTCTGGTTGCACATTAAGCATGCTGATAGAAATTCAGCAAAACTGATTTAAGTTTCCCTGCATTAAAGTCACCGGCCACTAGGAGCACCGCCTCTGGATGAGCATTTTCATGTTTGCTTGTGGCAGAATACAGCTCATTTTGTGCAGTTTTAGTGTCAACCTTGCTTTGTGGTGGAATGTAGACAGCTACAAAAAATCAGATGAAAACTTTCTAGGTAGATAGTGTGGTCTAAAGCTTATCATGAGATACTCTACCTCAGGTGAGCAAAACCTTGAGATTTCCTTTGATATCGTGCACCAGCTGTTGTTTACATAAATGCATAGGCACCCACCCCGTGTCTTACCAGAGGCTGTTGTTCTATCTTGCCGATAGAGTGTATAACCCGCCAGCTGTATGTTCTTCGTGTCGTCGTTCAGCCATGACTCGGTGAAACATAAGATATTACAGTTTTAATGTCCCATTGGTAGGATATACGTGCTTTCAGTTCATCCCATTTATTTTCTAGCAGAACGGAAGGCAAAGGCATATTAGCCACTCGTCGCCTTATCCTCGCAAGGCACCCTGATCTTTTGCCTTGAAATCTCTGTTTCCTTCACCAGTGAATCACAGGGATCGGGGCCTGGTCGGGTATTTGCGGTATATCCCTCACATCCGACTCATTGAAAAAGTCCTCGTTCAATTTGAGGTGAATAATCCCAGTTCTGATGTCCAGAAGCTCTTTTCGTTCATCCAGAAGCTCTTTTTGTTCACGGTAGCAGAAACATTATGTACAAAACAAGTTACGAACAATTAGAAAGAAGAAAAAAATAGCATGATTGGTGAGAGCCGTTATGACGGCATCCCTACCCTCCGGCGCCATCACTACTTTTACGTACAGAATAATATTAAATGCTCAGAGACCAGGTTGCTGTTCTCCTCTCAGCTTGCAGTGCCAACTGGCTTATACAATGACATATTGACAAATGCTCCATGGAGGCATGCATGCTCCCTCACTGCTTGCTGGGGGGGAGAGATCTGTTTTTGTAGGGTCCTCTGGGGAAATAGGGTTTCTGGTGGAGGAGATGAGGATGATGAGGATGAATGAAAACATTCCTGGATGTCAGCAGCCGCATGTAGATATCTAGACAGAGGAGAGGTGAAACGTAGGCTATTAGACTACTGAGATACACTGCTGGGTTCTGAGTGAACAGGGCAGCTATTGATTTCCTCTCCTTTCTCTAACTGGTGTTACCAGGCCCTGTGGGCAGCAGTCTGGCCTCCAACACCATTGCACAGCAGAAGACCAGGGGGAACACAACTCATAACTCACAAACCGGCCATGGGGCCAGCTATCAATGACTATGCTCTTCTACAAGATCACATATCCTCCCTTCTAGCTGCCTACATCCCCCAGCATCCCCCAGAAGGCCCTCTGTCTTTTACTACCCACAGAACTGAGACAATCTGAGCTCATTATCTGGTCTTTTAGAAAGGTACTGGAGAGTGACAGATACAGTATGAAAACCCTTGAATAGATAATCAAGTATAATAGAGGTGGTTCAGTGGTGAGTAACCTTGCCTGAGACTTGAAGAGATATGTTGTACCCCAACAGTCTTGAAGTAAGCAGGAAATGTCCCAGATGTCTAAGATGTCCCACATACACTCACTGTGGTATTCATCCGGTTTGTTGAGTCACTATAGGTGAAATGCCGAAACAACCCTTGAAAAAAAATATTTTAAAAAATAGCACTCTTCTCTTGGGAAATCGAGAACGGAACATTTTAATTTTTCCATCCACGCTCTGTTCTCTAATTGGCTTACAGTGCGTGAGTTGTGTTGTGTGAGGAAGTCAGTCAGGCTGCAAGGGATTTGAGCAGAAAGCACTGACCCCTGAGGTGATGCCCCCTGGAGGCCTGTTAGGGTACAGCCGCAACATGAATCAGTCCTGCAGACGGGTTTTCACAGAAAGCCCCAGGCTGTGAGGTGACAGAGTGAGAGGGAGAGGAGCAGCAGCTGGGTGGGAGGTGAGCCTTTCACTGCTCCTCTGGTAGGCCAAATACAGTGAATGAGTTTCTGCTGGTAGGTTCAGTAGAACAGTCCAGCAGTTGACGATACAGTTGTAGAAGTAGTAAGGCAGCTGTAGAAGAGAGGTAGCTACCCCCACATACTCTCACAGGAACTTCCATCCTACTTATACATCATAACTTTTAGCTGAGTTATTTGTTAAAACTTCCATTTTTCCATTGTCCTAATCTCTCCTCCACTCAGCAGGAAAAAGAGAGAAGGAGAGCTGAAGGAAGAGGGAGCGAAAGAGAGAAAGCTAAAACATTTCTCATGGCTTTACATTCAAATCAAGTCAAAATGTATTGGTCGTGTACACAGTTTAGCAGATGTAGCGGGTGCAGCAAAATGCTTCTGTTATTAGCTCCTAACAATGCAATAAAGTGTTATACAGTACAAAATAATACAACATTTAAAACATCAAGAAGAATCCACTTAACAACCAAATAGCAAAGTAAGAATAATCCTAATGCAATCTATACATATACAGTATTCACCGAATAATTTACACGAGATATACTAAGAATGATATGTACAACAGGAGACATAAACTCAGCAAAAAAATAAACGTCCTCTCACTGTCAACAGTGTTGATTTTATATATTTGTATGAACATAACAAGATTCAACAACTGAGACATAAACTAAACAAGTTCCACAGACATGCGTCTAACAGAATGGAATAATGTGTCCTTGAACAAAGGGGGGTCAAAAAGTAACAGTCAGTATCTGGTGTGGCCACCAGCTGCATTAAGTACTGCAGTGCATCTCATGGACTGCACCAGATTTGCCAGTTCTTGCTGTGAGATGTTACTCCACTCTTCCACCAAGGCACCTGCAAGGTCCCAGACATTTCTGGGGGGAATGGCCCTAGCCCTCACCCTCCGATCCAACAGGTCCCAGACGTGCTCAATGGGATTGAGATCCGGGCTCTTCACTGGCCATGGCAGAACACTGACATTCCTGTCTTGCAGTAGATCACGCACAGAATGAGCAGTATGGCTGGTGGCATTGTCATGCTGGAGGGTCATGTCAGGATGAGCCTGCAGGAAGGGTAGCACATGAGGGAGGAGGATGTCTTCCCTGTAACGCACAGCATTGAGATTGCCTGCAATGACAACAAGCTCAGTCCAATGATGCTGTGACACACCGCCCCAGACCATGACGGACCCTCCACCTCCAAATCGATCCCGCTCCAGAGTACAGTCCTTGGTGTAATGCTCATTCCTTCGACGATAAACGCAAATCCGAACATCACCCCTGGTGAGACAAAACTGCAACTCGTCAGTGAAGAGCACTTTTTGCTAGTACTGGGTATTTTTTGGGCATTTGTTTGCCCTGGCCACGTGCAGTCCTCATGCCTCCTTGCAGCATGCCTGAGGCACTTTCATGCAGATGGGCATCTTTCTTTTGGTGTTTTTCAGAGTCAGTAGAAAGGCCTCTTTAGTGTCCTAAGTTTTCATAACTGTGACCTTAATTGCCTACCATCTGAAAGCTGTTAGTGTCTTAACGACCGTTCCAAAGGTGCGTGTTCATTAATTGTTTATGGTTCATTGAACAAGCGTGTTTAAACCCTTTACAATGAAGATCTGGGTAGTTGTTTGGAATTTTTATGAATTATCTTTGAAAGACAGGGTCCAGCTTTTTTTGCTGAGTTTATAAGAGTGAGCTATGTCAAAAATCCAGTATACCTATCAATAAGTGGTGTATAAACAGTGTAACTAAAATACAATGTACAGTAGCAAAAATATTAGACAGCTGTCAAGAATACAGTATTCAAATATGCAGTACAAAGCCCATGGGAAAATTGACAGAATTGCAGGAAATGAGCTTCCGGACCAGAGTCCGGAATCGAAATATATGTGTATGTGAATGGTGTCTATAGACAGTACACTCTTCAAAAAGGGTTCCAAAAGGGCTCTTCAGGTGTCCCAATAGGATAACCCTTTTTGATTCCAGGTAAAATCATTTTTGGTTACATTTTTGGTTACAGGTAGAATTATTTTGGGTTCCATGTAGAAGCCTCTGTGGAAAGGGTTCTACATGGAACTCAAAGGGGTTCTACCTGGAACTAAAACGGGTTCTTTAAAGGGTTCACCTATGAGGGCAGATGAAGAACCCCTTTAGGTTCTAGATAGCACCTTATTTTCTTAAGGAAGTATTGACAGTGTGTGAGTAGAAATGTGTGTACAGCAGTAGTTATACAGGATATTGAATAATTCTCAAGATTAAGCATGGGTCTAGATCTGAGCCACCTCCTGGGTATCTGGAGGCTGGGCTATGGGCATAGGAACATAAGGTCATATGGTCAGTACCCATCTTCACCCTTCACACTGGCAGTCTACTTTCAGACAGCGAGAGGCGGGGAGTGAACATTGCTGCTATTAATAACAATTAATAGCATCCAAATGTCCAGGCACTGATGTCATAGTGTGTGTGTGTGTTTGTGTGTGTTTGTGTAAATCGGCGGCTGGGTTCCCTGGGAATTGAAATTAATGAGTGTAATCAGAAGCAAACAGCGAGCGAGGCAAGGGCAATTAATACAAACCGGCGAGCAGTGGGCTGAGGGCTGGAGGGAGAGGCTGAGAGAGATGGGGATTAAGATGCAGCGTGGGCAGGCAGATGTCCTGGAGGACGGGTGCTGGGAGGCTGGCACCAACACACATCCGCCAACCGGCCGCTCTGTTCAGGATGGCCAGCAGGCCCAACGCAAGCTGACAACCTCCTGGCAACGCTCTGATAACGTGATCATCTCTATTTAGAGCCAAGCTGAGAGAACCGTCAGGGCCCTGTTCTACGTGGTGAAGGCCTGGCTATCAGAGAGGAACACTGCAGTATGGAGGAAATGGTGGGATGGGGCTGTATGTTCTATAGGGCTGTGTGTTTGAAAAATAAAATTGTACACTCATACTCCCTGATATGTATTGTGGATTAACCATTTTTGAGCTGGCATTCAAGCAGTAGAAAATCTGAGTTCCTGGTTCAACGCACCAGCCCCACCCACCCCAATTCAACCACTGTATAGGATGATGGAAAGCAGTGATTGTTTCCTGGTTTATTTGAACCTCTTCTGATTGAAACCTCCATGTTAGCTTAATGTATTTAGGTGCATTTCTCCATGTATTTTCCCCTTTTATAAATACAGTTATTTTCCTGTAGAAAGTGTTCTGGTTGTTGTTTGGGTTAATTGATGCTAAACTAAACCGTCACAGCAACGGGATCCTCTCACTATTCGCCTGTTTGTTTCCTGGGATCCTGTGCATTCCCTCGTGTCCTAAGGTTTCCAGTGTTTATGTGAGCTAATCATGTGAGTGTAAATCTACACCGGGCCGAAGCACAGAGCACTGTTAGAAACTCTGATATCTGCCTATCTAGTCCACATCGATTTACCCGGAAACAGGAAAAGTATGCCAGGTGTAAATCGATGCATTTATTTAGCTAACATAAAGGGAAGAAAGGAAGAGAGAAGGTGACATGATATGTCAACCATCACCCTAACCCCCATTTTTCCTATACAAGTTTGTTATATTTTTTATACAAGTCTTCTCAACAATAGTTTGTCAAAGCTTGTATATGTTGGGAATGCTCTGAATGAGTAGCACTTCGGAGACAGCAATCACATTGAAAAAACTTTGATTGAATTTACCTCTTAATGTGATTTGTTACTCAACGTTGAAGAGAAATATTATTGTCTATTGATTGATTATAGTTCTACAACATAAATCCACTTCACTGGCACTTCAATAACTAGTCAAATATGTGTTTCCAAATATGTGTTTTCATACCTTTGAAAGGCAATAGTTTACAACCATATTAATTTAATGGCAGACAATTCACGGTAAACTCTCAAATTTACTGTTTTGTTCACGACCTAGGCTACAAGACACTGCCAGCGTACATAAAGTAGCCCAGGCTGTGCTTAGGAATTGATTACTTTCCCCACGTAATCGCTTTAAAAGCATTCGATTTGGCTGAGGATCAAAATATAAATTCTCCTTGATGTAGCATGCCTGCCCCCTTGTGGAATGTTGGGACTTTGTCAATCTGAAAGTCAGAAAGGGGAACAAAGATTGGTATCATTCTTTCAGGATGACATTACGTCATTTCAAATATTCTGACATAATTATCCGGTATATAACGTTATACTATTTGATATATATTAAACCATCATGAAACAGCAATCCATGTTAAAAACAGACACAGGATATGTTTTACTATATCTAAAGAATAAACTTCGGTTTCACCAGTTTGGCAGAAAGTGTATGAGAAAGGATGATGTTCCACCATACAGCCTCTCATCATTTACTTATTTTGATTCAACCTTTATTTCGAAAAGAAGTCATGATGAGAACAAGGTCTATTTTACAGATGAGCCCTGCATACACATCAACACACACTATACACATCAACACACACTATACACATCAACACACACTATACACATCAACACACACTATACACATCAAAAATAGACATCAATATACACGTCAATACATGAAAAGCAAAACACAATCATCAGTAAAAAGGTCCTCAAACCCACTCTCAAATTCATAGAGAGCTACGGATGCAAAGACTGACCACCCATGACATCAAAACTATAGTTGTTAACCACGTTGAGGCTATAGAGTATTTGTTTGTGTTTATAAACATTGGAGTAAAATAAGATTATATTTTGGGTTCTGGTGGGGAAGGGCAACCTAGTCAGTTGTCCAACTGAATGTATTCAACTGAAATGTGTCTTCAGCATTTAACTCAACCCCTCTGAATCAGAGGTGTGGGGGGCTGCCTTAATCGACATCCACGGTGCCTGGGGAACCTCCTTCTCGGAGGTAGAAGGACAGATTCTTACCTTGTCAGCTCGGGGATTCAACCCAGCAACCTTCCAGTTACTGGCCCAACACTCTAACCACTAGGCTACCTGCGTTATATTCTTCAACAATGGATACAATTCATTTATAAGTCAAAAATGGATACAGATACTAAGGTTTCCATCTTTAATGACCAAGAAAAAAACTAAGCTTGACTACTGACCCTGCCTTATGTGCTCTCGAAAAATATCCATATTTTTGTTAGTGACAGTAAAGTGAGGATATGTTATGCATTGTCATTATCCCCAACAGCTGTCTGCAACCATAACGCTCCTTGTAATTCAATCCTGCCATCTTCAAAACTACAAAGAGCTCATTTAAAATCAGAAATGGGTGGTGAAACTTTCCGTAGCAACTTGATGACTAGAATGCTGCTAGCAGCACAAATTATGACGTCATGTTAGCATGGTAATGAGGAAACCTTTCAAAACATTGCAATGCGGATAACTCATTCAAAATATATGGACTTTTTATCAATGCACACTTTTTTTATGCCAACAAGAAAAGGCTAAAATTAATATATGAAAACAAATCACTTTTTTTAAGACTAATAATTGATACTGGTATGTTGAGAATATTGGGCAGTAGAGAGAACTTTAATAACTGTCTCAGCTAAAGTGTGGTGGGAAATACTAAATAGGGTCTTTACGAAACAAATATGTGTCGTTTTGGAAAGGTATATTTTAAGCTCTGCGTCAGAGCCTTTCCATGGGCCAAATCCCTAATTAAACGGAGGGAAGCCAAGTGCCATAAAGGCAGGAGGCGGGCAACTTATTATTATTCTTTCTGTGAGATGAACAGCCAGAGAACAATGGCCATAGTGGTTTCCTCTGCCACAACTATGGCCCAGTAAAGTGCAGAGCCCTGACCTACAGAGACAGATATTAACTAGCTCCGTTCCTTTGAAGCGAATGCCAAGAATAACCCACATGTAACATTTCCAACCAAAATCACAGAGTCACTGCTGCATTCTCTACCCTACTACACAGAGCCAGGCCTATGGGCTACACTCTCACACAGAGCCAGGCCTATGGGCTACACTCTCACACGGAGCCAGGCCTATGGGCTACACTCTCACACGGAGCCAGGCCTATGGGCTACACTCTCACACAGAGCCAGGCCTATGGGCTACACTCTCACACAGAGTGAGAGAGGACAGCGCGACGGAGAGAGATTGAGGGTGAAAGAACACAAATTAAAAAGGTAGTGGTGGCCTTGTTTTCACAGCTTTTGGACTTTGTAGATATAATGTAAAAGGTGTATCTATGCAGGACTCCCTTGAAAAAAATAGATTTTGGTCTCAATGACTCGATTCCTAAATAAAGGCTACAAATAATTAGAATAAATAGATCAGAGGTTACTGAGGTCAATTACAGTATCATGATTGATTAGCTGGGGGAAAATGTATCAAACTAGAGAACAGTTAAATAGTAATTTTCTGACAATGAGTAAACCTAGAAGTAGGCAACTTATGAAGCATTACATGATAATTAATTTACTGTACCATTTTATAAAGCTAAATCATATTTAAAATGTCTCCATAGTTAGGATCCAGACCTGCGGACCCTCGGTTGAAGAACCCTGCTGACGATCACACCAGGTCCCCCATCATCTACAGAGGAGCTGCAGGTCGTTGGAATCCCATGTTAATATTGGAGACAGCAGGTGCTCTCCCACCCTGAGAGCCTCCTGGCCCCTCACCTTCAAGACCATGAACTTGATCTTCCATTTGTTCTGGTCCAGTGGGGAGCGTATGAGGCCAAACGCCTGCTCATAAATGCCGACACATTCTCTGTCTCTGTGGATGGTCCCTGCCACAGCCACCAGCACCAGGCCGTGGGGGGAGGACAGGGCCTTCAGACCACCAGGCTCCAAGTTGGGGCTCAATAGCAGCCTCTCGTCCCTCGCCAGGGCCAGGAGACGCAGGCTGATCATTGCTGCTCCTTCGTACTCTTCTGTATACTGCTCTCCGGCGCTGGAGAGAAGACGTAGCCTCACATCCTCCCAGAAGTGTTGTGGTCCCCACTCCTGAGGAGGCTGACCCAGGGAGGGGTTCAGACTGTTGAGAAGCTGGAAGAACCACTGACAAAACTGTCTGGCCAAGGCCAGGTGGTCAAAGCCAGCACTGTATGTCGCCTCAGAGGAAACAGAGACACTCTCACTTGTTCTCAGACCAATTGGTCTCAAACTAGTCTCAATTTGTCTCACAATAGTCACAGCTGGTCCTGGATTGGTCTCAGCTGCTGGGCTTTGAAGGTCCAACATCTACAGACAATAACATTTCTCTTAAAAAATTTAATAAATGTTCTGGCCAAAGCTTGGCATTTCTAAGAACTGAGGTGAAATGTCTTTGTTCGCTACAATACAAAATATTTTTTACACTGCATGCCTTCATGCCATAGAATTAGGATTGATATAATTATTACCTGGGATGTGTAGTGCGGCTTAGAGTAGACAGGTTGAGGGGAGACTTGTGCTGTTGGAAACCTCATTCCTATCTGAGAACCTGCTGCTCTTGTTAAAGCACTGAAGGAGACATCTTCATACGCTTGTGGACTCACCTGAAGATAATAGAGACAATGGAAAGAGGTGTATTTACCTTACCTCTTAGTTCCCTAAGTGTCCAAATGTGTCTGCTCCAAAAATACCTTCTCAATAGTCCAGACGTCAAGGGCCTTCTTCACTAGCTGGTCTTTGTTGCTGTTTTTGGGTATCACAACCCCCTCGTCCTCCGTCAGGTATTTGAATATGAAGTCACGTTGAACTTTCCTGCGTTTCAGGAATGCCTCTGTATTCTCTGTGTTTGAAAGGATGGCATCAATTGATTCTGTAACATAAGAATATGACCCAAAGGACTCTAATGAGATATCACATATGTGAGCAGCACAATTACAGATAAAGCTTTTCACACCACCACTGGATATTCATTGGTAAATTATGGAAATACTTTTTTACAACATGGCACATTCTGAATACACCCATGGTTTGAAAGTCATCCAACATGATTTATCTGGTGATGTGAGTATAGGGTATGTCTCAAGGTAGGGCACAATAACTGTCTGGAAATCAATGGCACGTATGTGAATTCTGTTGTTGTTGATGATGTCTGAAAATCGCCCTGCTATGATGATATTGCTGAGTCTACCTTCAATACATGGAGCTAAGAAAGTACATTTTATCCACATTTTCTAAAACCAATTGCAGGCTAAATTAATGAATTGTATAACAATGTAGTAACATGTTTTAATACAAATGTGTTTTTAAAGCTAGAATTGTTAAACGAAACAAATACAAATCAGACACCCCAGAGAAATTATAACCACTCACAAATTGCATCTATGGATGCAAGTACTGACCATCCATGACTGTCACGTCCTGACCTTAGTTCCATTTTTATGTCTCTGTTTTAGGTTGGTCAGGGTGTGAGTTGAGGTGGGCATTCAATGTTTTTGTTCTATGTGTTGTATTTCTGCTTTTGGCCTGGTATGGTTCCCAATCAGAGGCAGCTGTCAATCATTGTCTCTGATTGAGAACCATACTTAGGTAGCCTATGTTCCCACTATGACTTGTGGGTAGTTTTTTTCGGTTTAGTGTATGTTACCTTGCAGAACTGTTTCGTTTCTTCCATTCACTTCGTTATTTTGTTTTTGTGTGTTCAGTTAATAAATTAACATGGACACTTAACACGCTGCGCATTGGTCCGATATTTCATACTCGTTGTCAGACGACGAAGAGATGCGTTATAATGACATCAAATTATCGTTTTTTTTAGGCTATATAGTGTTTGTTTACGTTTACATTGTTTACAAACAGAGTAAAACAAGCTTGTACTTTGGTTTCTGATTAACTACGCCCATGAGGCATTTATAAGTTATATTCTTCATGAATGGGTATATCGAATTAATGTATAAATCCAAATACGGATGTAGCAACTAAGGATTCTAGCTTCAATGAAGGATGAAACCTACCTGATGTGCTGTCGAAAAGATCCTTCTTTTTGTTAGTGATAGTAAATCGAAGTGAGGATATGTCATCCTTTGTCATCATCTCTAACAGCCGTCGGCAACCATAACGCTCCTTGTAATTCAAATGTGACATCTTCAGAATTAAATAACTAATTTAAAATCAGAAATTAGTGCTGAAACTTGTTATAGGAACTTCCTGTCAGATTATGCCAGCAATATATGCCGATCTAACCAATTCCGTTTCAGCAGATCATATCTAGGAACTTTCGGTTTCATTTCCCGAAAAGAGGAAAGCTTGTTAACTTGGTAACCTCTATAAAAAACGCAAAATATTTGGTTTATGAACCAATGTATTGGTGGTCTACTACTACACAATTATTGCACAAAACGTTGAAAAGTAATGCAACTTCGGTGGAATATAACCCTAAATAAAGCGCATGAGAAAGAAAGAGATCGTATAGAACTAGCTAATTAAATCCCATACCCTGTCGTGACCCGTCATTCAGGGCTGTTTATTCATGTTTTTTGCAACAACAAAAAAGTTTTAATTTGGGGTGCTTGCCTGTTTTGAATCTCATTTTGGCATTAATACGTGTCACATATCAGTTTGCAAACAATGTAAAAAAAAATATATATATATATATCATTGAGTTAATAAAGCCGCATACAAGCATGGTCTCTTTTTTGTTTTCTTGGGTACAGCAGCTCCAACATGTTTCAGCCTAGCTCGGTGTTTTCTGTGGTGGTGGGATAAACCAGCAGAAAATACTGAGCATTGCGCCGTGATTGGCTCAGTGTTCTATCACTCATGGGGACACTATGTCCTGCCAAATCTAAGGGTGGGTTGTACCAACATGGTTTAAATTAATCTAGGATTAGAGCTAATCTAGGTTTTGTAAATGTAGGTTTATAATTCATCAGAGATGTGTTGCACCACTTAATTTTAAATCTGGATCAGTAAATCTATGATTAACGGTTTTAAACTATGATTAGTGACATGTTGAAACGAAGTAGCAAGCCAACTTGACATATGAGGCCACAAAGTTGCTGTTCCTTGATAAAATAATAACAATGTAACGTTAGAACTACTGCAAAATAATAACAATGTAACGTTAGAACTACTGCAAGTTTGCCCCTGGTGATGCGTTGTGCAGACCTCACTACCCTCTGGAGAGCCTTACGGTTGTGGGCTGAGCAGCTGCCGTACCAGGCGGTGATACAGCCCGACAGGATGCTCTCGATTGTGCATCTGTAAAAGTTTGTGAGTGCTTTTGATGACAATCCAAATTTCTTCAGCCTCCTAAGGTTGAAGAGGCGCAGCTGCTCCTTCTTCACCACGCTGTCTGTGTGGGTGGACCAATCCAGTTTGTCCGTGATGTGTACACCGAGGAACTTAAAACTTTATACCCGCTCCACTACTGTCCAGTCGATGTGGATAGGGGGGTGCTCCCTCTGCTGTTTCCTGAAGTCCACAATCATCTCCTTTGTTTTGTTGACGTTGAGTGTGAGGTTATTTTCCTGACACCACACTCCGAGGGCCCTCACCTCCTCCCTGTAGGACATCTCGTCGTTGTTGGTAATCAAGCCTACCACTGTAATGTCGCTTGCAAACTTGATGATTGAGTTGGAGGCGTGCATGGCCACGCAGTCATGGGCAAACAGGGAGTACAGGAGAGGGCTCAGAAGAGGGCTCAGTGTTGAGGATCAGCGGGGTGGAGATGTTGTTATACCTACCCTCACCACCTGGGGTCGACCCGTCAGGAAGTCCAGGACCCAGTTGCACAGGGCGGGATCGAGAACGAGGGTACTATCGTGTTAAATGCTGAGCTGTAATCGATGAACAGCATTCTTACATAGGTGTTCCTCTTGTCCAGATGGGTTAGGGCAGTTTTCAGTGTGATTGCGATTGCTCGTCTGTGGACCTATTGGGGCAGTAAGCAATTTGGAGTGGGTCTAGGGTGTCAGGCAGGGTGGAGGTGATATGATCCTTGTTTGTATTCGGTAATTTTTCCAGTTGCCTTGCCATGATTAAATGCAGTGGTTTGTGCTTTCATTTTTGTGCGAATGCTGCCATCAATCCACAGTTTCTGGTTGGGGAAGGTTTTAATAGTCACCGTGGGTACAACATCACTGATGCACTTGCTAATAAACTCACTCACCGAGTCAACGTATACATCCGTGTTGTTTTCCGATGCTATCCGGGAACATATCCCAAACATATCCCTGTCCACGTGATCGAAGCAATCTTGAAGCTTGAAATCAGATTGGTCGGACCAGTGTCATGACGTTGCCCTCTTTGGACACAGCGAGCACCATCCCCCTCTCTCTGTCTCCTACACCCAAGCTGCTGTGGTCAGAGAAGTCGTAAATTCTTAGAGGAAAATCTTCCTCATGGCCAGACAGTATGGAGAGAGAGTGACTTTCATAGGGAGAACAAAGGAATTTCTTCCACCTCACGGAACTTGAGGTCTGAACAATATTCATGTTCTGGAGAATGAATAAAAGATCGGTGAAGTAACGAGCTACGAACTGGTCCATTTGGTACAATTTTGTGAAACTCATGAGAGACATTACAGCACATTACCATAATCTTGTTTATACAAAAGTCTCAGTTATGAGGCTTACATCTAATTGTTGTATAGAATGAATGAGTAAAGATGGAACTATTTGTGAAATTATGTAATGTGATTTTAAACTGTTTAATGAGGGAAACTCCAATTCCCTTTGGAGTTTAACTGAGTCAGAGGACCGCCCATGAGCACAGTTATGATCTGGCATCATGGGACAGCCCTTTTCTATGTTCCGAATAAAACCCCCACCTGGGTTTTCCACTTCAGACCAGCTTACCTCGATAATGAGAGGGCCAAGGTTTGAGACCCGCCAGTACCTCTATCACAGAGGGAAATAAGGTTTAAGTAGATTGCTGAATCTTTTAACCATCCCACGTGGTTAAAATCTTAGACTATCGATACCAACAGAATAAGAACAAGTCTTTGATATTAATTACTAGTCTGCAGCTAGGAATTCGGTATCATTGAACGGGAAGACCGACAACCGCATTTCTGAATGGGACCGACAACATTTCTGAATGGGACTCTGTAGTATCCATTCTAACCACGAAAGACGGGCGGATGAACTTCCAACAGAAAGAAGGACGATTCCAACAGATATCACGTGACACACTGAGCGTAATATATATATTGATTGCAATTATTCCCGAATGAGTGAGAGTTCATGTGCAAAGGATTAGCATTTAAATTGTTATAATTATCAACTTTGTAGTGTCTTTTATCTTTCGCGCCACTCAGTCTTTTGTCCACCAAGCCGCCATGCCGGTTTAGCCCACTAGGGCACATTCCCCTATAATTTCCTTGTAATCATATGTACTTTGTTTGTTTGTGTGTGCATTTCTGTGATTAATTACGTAGTTAGTAAATAAATTATCTAAGCCAATTTATATATGGATGACTCATAGTGAAGACTGTTTGTGCAGATAATCAACAATTTACAACGTTTGGAATGAGACTAACGTGAGGTAAAGATTAATTCATTAGTCAGAAGACTAAGTGATCAGATATTAAAATATCTGAAAGTTATATTAGGAAAATTATAACTGAATATTTTCCTTGGTGCCCCGACTTCCTAGGTAATTACAGTTACGTGATTAATTAGTTTAATCACGTAATACTAATTACAGAGAATCTTTGATAAAGGCTAATCTTCAGTTTAATGATGCCAAAGACACGACACCAGCGTTGAACAGACCTGAGCATGGGCATTTCCTGGAGCAACAACATGGAGTCGTGGTCAGATTTGCCAAAAGGAGGGCGAGGGAGGGCTTTGTATGCGTCGCGGAAGTTAGAGTAGCAATGATCCAGAATGCTGCCAGCACTGGTTGCGCATTCGATATGCTGATAAAATTTGGATATGCCTCACTGGAGGCTTCGTGCCATGGATATTCACTGGAGGCTTCTTACCATGGATATTCACTGGAGGCTTCTTACCATGGATATTCACTGGAGGCTTCGTGCCAAGGATCATCACTGGAGGCTTCGTGCCATGGATATTCACTGGAGGCTTCTTACCATGGATATTCACTGGAGGCTTCTTACCATGGATATTCACTGGAGGCTTCGTGCCAAGGATCATCACTGGAGGCTTCGTGCCAAGGATCATCACTGGAGCCTTCTTGCCATGGATCATCACTGGAGGCTTCTTACCATGGATCATCACTGGAGACTTCGTGCCATGGATCATCACTGGAGGCTTCTTGCCATGGATCATCACTGGAGGCTTCTTCCTGGGCGCAGGCACAGGACTCACCAGGCTGGGGAGACACACAGGAGGCCTGGTCCTTGAAGCAGGAACAGGACTCACCAGGCTGGAGAGACACACACAGAGGGCCTGGCGCATGGGGCAGGCATCGGATACACTGGGCCGTGAAGGCGCACTGGCGGTCTCGAGAGCAGAGCTGGCACAACCCGTTCTGGCTGGATGCCCACTTCCACCCAGCAAATGCGGGACGCTGGCACAGAGCACACCTGCCTGTGAATGCTCACTCGAGACACTGTGTGCATCACCCCATAACACGTTGCCTGACCAGTCACATGCTCCCCACAGTAAGCACGGGGACTTGGCTCAGGTCTAACCTCCGACTCTGCCAATCTCCCCCCAAAATTTTTTTTTTGCCTCTCGTGCCTGCTTCGCTGACTTGTCTCCTTATATTGCAGCCGCTCCGCCTTAGCTGCCTCCATCTCCTCCCTCGGACGGCGACACTCCCCGGCCTGCGTCCAGGGTCCCTTTCCGTCCAGGGTCCCTTTCCGTCCAGGATCTCCTCCCATGTCCAGGAGTCCTCTTTACCATGCTGATTGGTCCTTTGGTGGTGGGTAGTTCTGTCACGGCCAACCATACCCAGCCAACACATAGAAACACAAATCATAGAAATAAAGGACATAGAATGCCCATCCAAATCACACCCTGACCAAACCAAAAAGAGACATAAAAAAGGATCTCTAAGGTCAGGGCGTGACACCTTCCTTCAAACTCAGTGCCTCTTTGCTTGACATGGGAAAATCAAAAGAAATCAGCCAAGACCTCAGAATTTAAAAAAAATATATCGAACAAATTCCACAACCAAACCTAATACACACAATCTTGTAAAGGAATGGGATGAGAATATATAAGTATAAAATATATGGATGAGCAGTGACAGAGAGGCTAAGATGCAATAGATAGTAAAGATTATATAGTGAAGGATACAGGATACATTATATACATATGAGATGAATAATGCGAGATATGTAAACATTCTTAAAGTGGCATTATTAAAGTGACTAGTGTTAGATTAATTAAAGTGGCCAATGACATCAAGTCTGTAGGTAGGCAGCCGCCTCTCTGTGCTAGTGGTGGCTGTTTAACAATCTGATGGCCTTGAAATAGAAGCTGTTTTTCAATCTATTTGTCCCAGCGTTGATGCACCTGTACTGACCTCACCTTCTGGATGGAAACAGGGTGAACAGGCAGTTGCTTGGGTGGTAATTGTCCTTGATGATCTTTATGGCCTTCCTGTGACATCGGGTGTTGTCGGTGTCCTGGAGGGCAGGTAGTTTGCCCCCGATGATTCATTGTGCAGACCGCAACACACTCTAGAGAGCCTTGTGGTTGTGGGCGGTGCAGTTGCCATACAGTCGGTGATACAGCCCGACAGGATGCTCTCAATTATGCAACTGTAAAAGTTAGCGAGGGTTTTCGTTGACAAGCCACATTTTTTCAGCCTCCTGAGGTTGAAGAGGCGCTGTTGCGCCTTCTTCACCACACTGTCTGTGCATGGACCATTTCAGTTTGTCGGTGATATGAACACAGAGGAACTTAAAACTTTCCACCTTCTCCACTACTCCCTCTGCTGTTTCCTGAAGTCCACGATCATCTCTTTTGTTTTGCTGACATTGAGTGAGAAGTTATTTTCCTGACACCACACTCCGAGGGACCTTACCTCCTCTCTGTAGGCTGTCTCGTTGTTGTTGGTAATCAAGGCTACCACTGCAGTGTAGTCTGCAAACTTGATGATTGAGTTAGAGGCGTGCATGGCCACGCAGTCGTGGGTGAACAGGGAGTACAGGAGAAGGCTGAGAATGCACACTTGTGAGGATCAGCGGGGTGGAGATGTTGTTACCTACCCTCACCACCTGGGGAGGCCTGTCAGTAAGTCCAGGACTGAGTTACACAGGGCGGGGTCGGGACCCAGGGTTTCCAGGTTAGTGATGAGTGTGGAGGGTACTATGGTGTTAAATGCTGAGCTGTAATCGATGAACAGCATTCTTACATAGGTATTCATCTTGTCCAGATGGGTTAGGGCAGTGTGCAGCGTGAGGTCTGTGGACCTGTTGGGGCGGTAAGCAAATTGGAGTGGGTATTGGGATTGGGATTGGGATTTAGGTCAGGGCTTGGTGATGGCCACTCCAATACCTCAACTTTGTTGTCCTGAAGGCATTTTGCCACAACTTTGGAAGTATGCTTGGGGTCATTGTCCATTTGGAAGACCCATTTGCGACCAAGCTTTAACTTCCTGACTGATGTCTTGAGACGTTGCTTCAATATACTGTATCCACTTAATTTTCCTTGCTCATGATGCCATCTATTTTGTGAAGTGCACCAGTCCCTCCTGCAGCAATGCACCCCCACAACATGATGCTGCCACCCCTGTGATTCATGGTTGGGATGGTCTCTTCGGCTTGCAAGCCTGACGCTTTTTCCTCCAAACATAACGATGGTCCTTATGGCCAAACAGTTCTATTTTTGTTTCATCAGACCAGAGGACATTTCTCCAAAAAGTAAGATCTTTGTCCCCATGTGCAGTTTGGCAACCGTAGTCTGGATTTTTTATGGCAGTTTTGGAGCATTGGCTTCTTCCTTGCCTAGCGGTCTTTCAGGTTATGTCGATATAGGACTTGTTTTACCGTGGCTATGGATACTTTTGTACCTGTTTCCTGCAGCATCTTCACAAGGTCCTTTGCTGTTGTCCTGGGATTGATTTTCACTTTTTGCACCAAAGTACGTTAATCTCTAAAAGAAAAATTGCGTCTCCTTCCTGACCACTGTGTGGTCCAATGGTGTTTATACTTGCATACTATTGTTTGTACAGATGAACGTGGTTCCTTAAGGCGTTTGGAAATTGCTCCCAAGGATGAACCATTTAATTTTCATGAATCACAAGTGCAATATAACAAAACACAGCTTAGGTTGTTGTTAATCCACCTGGCGTGTCAGATTTCAAAAAAGCTTTACATCGTTAGCAAACCATGCGTTTATGTAAGGACATCTCTCTCAGCAGACAAAACATTACAAACAGGTAGCAGCAAAGTAGATTCGTCATGAAAGTCAGAAAAGCAATAAAATGAATTGCTTACCTTTGATGATCTTTGGATGTTTGCACTCACGAGACTCCCAGTTACACTATAAATGTTCCTTTTGTTCCATAAATATTATTTTTTTATCCAAAAATCCTCCATTTGGTTGGCGCTTTATGTTCAGTAATCCACAGGATCGAGCGGTCACGACAGCGCAGACAGAAATTCCAAATAGTATCCATAAAGTTCATAGAAACATGTCAAACATTTTTTATAATCAATCCTCAGGTTGTTTTTACAATAAATAATAAATAATATTTCAACCGGACCGTAACTTTTTCAATAGGAGAGAGAGAGAAAATGTCTGCTACAAGCTGTTGGTGCATGCAAAAGTCTGCTGGCACCCAGCCATCCACTGACGCGATGTGATCATTCTCACTCATTTTTTCAGAATAAAAGGCTGAAACTATGTCTAAAGACTGTTCACACCATGTGGAATCTGGTTGATATCCCTTTAAATGGAGGGAAGGCATGCAATGGAACAGGGAGGTTTCAAAATAAGAGGCACTTCTTAGTTGGATTTTCTTTAGGTTTTCGCCTGCAATATCAGTTCTGTTATACTCACAGACAATACTTTGACCATTTTGGAAACTTAAGAGTGTTTTCTATCCTAATATGCATATTCTAGCTTCTGGGCCTGATAAACATTTTTCATCCAAACATCAAAATACTGCCCCCTACACTCAACAGTTTAAAGGCACAGTCAACTCAGTGTATGTAAACTTCTGACCCACTGGAATTGTGATACAGTGAATTATAAGTGAAATAATCTGACTGTAAAAAATGGTTGGAAAAATTACTTGCGTTATGCACAAATTAGTTGTCCTAACCGATTTACCAAAACTATAGTTTGTTAACTAGAAATTTGTGGAGTGGTTGAAAAAGTTTTAATGACTCCAACATACGTGTATGTAAACTTCTGACTTCAAATGTATATATTTCTATTATTTTAATTTCTATTATTGTCATTAGTTTGTTTTGTGGTTGAGGGGAGGTTGATGGGGATGGCAGAGGTGCTGGGGGTGTCCTATTGAGTGAGAAGGGACCTATTGGAGGGGGGTGGGATTCTTCATGGAGGCACATTCAGTCAAAGTTTTGTTTATTCTACTTTTTTTAACAGTTTACTGTGTGTAAGGGATTTCTTCCATTGAAGGAGAGGCGGACCAAAGCGCAGCGTGGTTATTTTGATTCATGTTTAATAAAGCACTTCACATGAACAAACTAACAAAACAAGAAACGTGAAAACCCAAAACAGTCCTATCTGGTGCAAACACAGAGACAGGAACAATCACCCACAAACACACAGTGAAACCCAGGCTACCTAAGTATGATTCTCAATCAGAGACAACTAATGACACCTGCCTCTGATTGAGAACCATACTAGGCCGAAACATAGAAATACCCAAATCATAGAAAAACAAACATAGACTGCCCACCCCAACTCACGCCCTGACCATACTAAATAATGACAAAACAAAGGAAATAAAGGTCAGAACGTGACACTGTGATTATGGATATGCACTCATGTTGACTTATATTTGAACTTTCTTCTTCGCCCAGAGTACAAATTTTAGATTTATTATTGTTATTATGTCTGGCTAGACTGTAAACTCTCCTTCCAGACTCACATTAACCATCTCCAATCCAAAATTAAATCTAGAATCGGCTTCTTATTTCGCAACAAAGCATCGTTCACTCATGCTGCCGAACATACCCTCGTAAAACTGATCATCCTACCGATCTTTGACGGCGTCATCTATAAAATAACCTCCAACACTCTACTCAACAAATTGGATGCAGTTTATCACAGTGCCATCCATTTTGTCACTAAAGCCCCATATATTACCCACCACTGCGACCTGTACTCTCTCGTTGGCTGGCCATCGCTTCATACTTGTTGCCAAACCCACTGACTCCAGGTCATCTACAAGTCTCTGCTTGGTAAAGCCCCGCCTTATCTCAGCTCACTGGTCACCATAGCAACACCCACCCATAGCATGCGCTCCAGCAGGTATATCTCACTGGTTACCCCCAAAGCCAATTCCTCCTTTGGCCGCCTTTCCTTCCAGTTCTCTGCTGCCAATGACTGGAACGAACTGCAAAAATCAATGAAGCTGGAGACCCATATCTCCCTCACTAGCTTTAAGCACCAGCTGTCAGAGCAGCTCACAGATTACTGCACCTGTACATAGCCCATCTGTAAACAGCCCTTCCAACTACCTCATCCCCATACTGTCCTTCTGTGGCTCAGTTGGTAGAGCATGGCGCTTGTAACGCCAGGGTAGTGGGTTTGATTCCTGGGACCACCCATACGTAGAATGTATGCACACATGACTGACTGTAAGTCGCTTTGGATAAAAGCGTCAGCTAAATGGCATATATTATTATATTATTATTATTATATTACTGTATTTAATTATTTATCTTGCTCCTTTGCACCCCAGTATCTCTACTTGCACATTCTTCTTCTGCACATCTACCATTCCAGTGTTTAATTTCTATATTGTAATTACTACGCCACCACGGCCTATTTATTGCCTTACTTCCCTTATCTTACCTCATTTACACTCACTGTATATAGGTTTTTCTTTTTTTCTACTGTATTATTGACTGTATGTTTGTTTCTTCCATGTGTAACTCTGTCATTGCATGTGTCGAACTGCTATGCTTTATCTTGGCCAGGTCGCAGTTGTAAATGAGAACTTGTTCTCAACTAGCCTACCTGGTTAAATAAAGGTTAAATGAAAAAAAAAAAAATGGTATTATTACTAATGTACCTACATTCTTGAAAAGTAAGACAGAAAAAGTGTTTAAAAAAAGTAGAAAAGGCATGATGGGATGGGGGATTGAGAGATGGATAGAGAGAACAGTAGAGGGCTCTGAAAACTATTATTGCTGAAATAACCAATTCCTTTTGTGACTAGAGTCTAATACTTCATTTGGCACACATCAGAGGGCATGATAGGTCGCCAAAAAATATTCTGAAGTGTGCCAGGTCTTGCAATACCAAAATAGAAAGGGGGGTTCGGCAGGCAAGAAAATAGCCTTGGCTTTTTCAGAGAAAAAACGATTCTATGTGCCGATGTAAAAGTGAGGTTGGAAAATAATCTGTAGGGTCTGTAGAATTTATTTTGTGATTTTCCATGGGGGACTGAAAATCTAAATAACCTGCAACACTTTCTACCTATAAATGACATATTGGCTCATGGAGCAAAATCTGTTCTAAGTGCTGCAGTAAAAGTATTGTACTGAAATCTCATTAGGGTCTGTAGAATCCATATATGATGTAATTTCATGGGGCTCTGAATAATACGGAGTGTTGCTGGACTTTTACTGTGGTCAAACAGCTTAAAGTGGGTTACCTGGACAAAATATGGTACAAAAATAAAAAGGTACAGGAAAAATGATTGATTGTTTGTCCATAAAACCAGGGTCCAGTCTACTCACTAGAGTCCCTAGAAAACAAAACAGATGAGTTTGAAAGAAAAGCTAGGTCACAGGAAGGTTTATGTTGACAAATGAACAGTGAGACACATATCAGCACCATGAACAGCTACACTTTTAGAACGTTATGTTGTCACAATATGTGTCAAATACACTATATATACTAAAGTGTGTGGACACACCTTCTAATTAGTGGATTTGGCTATTTCAGCCACCCCCGTTGCTGACAGGTGTATAAAATCGAGCACACAGCCATGCAATCTCCATAGACAAACACTGGCAGTAGAAAGGCCTTACTGAAGAGCTCAGAGACTTTCAATGTGGCACCGTCATAGGATGCCACCTTTCCAACAAGTCAGTTTGTCAAATTTCTGCCCTGCTGGAAGCGCATAGCGCGCAAAATGGTCTGTCCTCGGTTGCAATACTCACTACCGAGTTCCAAACTGCCTCTGGAAGCAAGGTCAGCATAAGAACTGTTCTTTGTCTATTGGACTGCTTCACCATCTGGCAGTCCAATAGACAAATATGGGTTTGGCAGATTTCAGGAGAACACTATCTGCCCGAATGCATAGTGACAACTGTAAAGTTTGGTGGAGGAGGAATAATGGTCTGGGGCTATTTTCGTGGTTCAGGCTAGGCCCCTTAGTCCATTGAAAGGAAATCTTAATGCTACAGCATACAATTACATTTTGACAATTCTGTGCTTCCAACTTTTGTGGCAACAGGGGAAGGCCCTTTACTATTTCAGCATGACAATGCTCCAGTGCACAGAGCAAGGTCCATACAAAAATGGTTTGTCAAAATCGGTGAGGAAGAACTTGACTGGCCTGCACAGAGCCCTGACCTTAGTGTACGTGGCCCAAAAGCATAGTAATGTGATTTCATATTTTAGTCACTGTAAGACCACACACTGGTAAAGAGAAAATGTTACTACAGTACCTGTCTCAAATAAACTGGGGTGGAAAATACTCAGTTCTGATTCTACTAACCAAATATGTTCAGTTTTTCCGGGGGGCTGTGTCGAACAGCCTGCTGGTTATTACTACATTTAATCCTGCATGTCATATTAATTCCAAATTCAAAACATTCATTGACTGTTTTTGTGTTGAACATCAGTTGGAAAAACAAAAAAGGGTGTCTAAAGTGGCATTCCATACACGACTTTCATGCACTCTCGCCTTGCGCTAATGGAAGTGCCAAATACACATTATTAGCAGGGGATTAATTAAGAAGCCCACTGCTTCAAAGACTGCAACAATGATGGACTGTCATACCTATATTACTGTGACACATGTATTCCATTGCTAGTGATTCCATTGCTAGTGATTCCATTGCTAGTGATTCCATTGCTAGTGACAACAAGATTAAATTAAACAGAATGGTACAAACAGAGAATGTAAATGATGCTGAGGTTCAAAATCTAATACCTGTGGATAGTTTAAATGAGGGAACGTCAACTGCTCAGAGACGACCCCCAAAATGTACACACTTTTGAGGATAAAGAACCTGCTTCTGATTTTCATCCTTTTTATTTTTAATTTTTATATTACCTTTATTTAACCAGGCAAGTCAGTTAAGAAAATATTCTTATTTTCAATGACGGCCTGGGAAAAGTGGGTTAACTGCCTGTTCAGGGGCAGAACGACAGATTTGTACCTTGTCAGCTCAGGGGTTTGAACTCGCAACCTTCCGGTTACTAGTCCAACGCTCTAACCACTAGGCTGCGCTGCCACCCTATCCTGATGTAGCCACGTTCATATGAGGAAGTGTCAGTGGTGCAGCTCAATCAAATCTCAGACACCCAAGATATCAGCCTGGTCTCATAGACTAGACGTAACATTAAAATCTGCACACTGAAACGTTACCTTTGACATGGTTACATAAGACAGGTGGTTACTTAAGGCAAAAACAAAATTGTGTGCCTGGTCAGGATGAATGGGTTGGCGTATTACGCAAATGTCCAGCAACCCAACGGTTACGAGGTCGAAGCTCATCACGGACAACTTTGATTTGATCTAATTAACAACTTTTCAAGTACTTACTAATTTGTAGCTACTTTGAAACTACTTAGCATGTTAGCTAACCCTAACCCTTATAGCTAACAATCAATTAATTTAATTTATAAAGCCCTTTTTACATCAGCTGATGTCACTAAGTGCTGTACAGAAACTCAGCCTAAAACCCCAAACAGTAAGCAATGCAGATGTAGAAGCACGGTGGCTAGCAAAAACTCCCTAGAAAGACCAGAACCTAGGAAGAAACCAAGAGAGGATCCAGGCTCTGAGGGATGGCCAGTCCTCTTCTGGCTATGCCAGGTGGAGATTATAACAGAATATGGTCAAGATGTTCAAATGTTCATAGATGACCAGCAGGGTCAGATAATAATAATAATCACAGTGGTTGTAGAGGATGCAACAGGTCAGCACCTCAGGAGTAAATGTCAGTTGGCTTTTCATAGCCAATCATTCAGAGTTAGAGACAGCAGGTGCGGTAGAGAGAGAGTCCAAAACAGCAGGTCCAGGACAAGGTAGTACGTCCAGTGAACAGGTCAGGGTTCCATAGCCGCAGGCAGAACAGTTGAAACTGGAGCAGCAGCATGACCAGGTGGACTGGGGACAGCAAGGAGTCATCAGACCAGGTAGTCAGACTGAGGCATGGTCCTAGTGCTCAGGTCCTCCGAGAGAAGAGAGAAAGAAAGAGAGAGCGAGAAGGAGAAAGAGAGAAAAGGACAGAGAGAGATAATTAGAGGGAGCATACTTAAATTCACACAGGACTCCGGATAAGCCCCCCTAAAAATAAACTATTGCAGCATAAATACTGGAGGCTGAGACAGGAGGGGTCGGGAGACACTGTGGCCATGTCCAACGATACCCCAGGACAGGGCCAAACAGCCAGGATATAACCCTACCACTTTGCCAAAGCACAGCCCCCACACCACTAGAGGGATATATTCAACCACCAACCTACTACCCTGAGACAAGGCCGAGTATAGCCCACAAAGATCTCCCCCATGGCACGAACCCGAGAGGGGCGCCAAACTGGACAGGAAGATCACGTCAGTGACTCAACCCACTCAAGTGATGCCCCCTCCTAGGGACGGCATGGAAGAGCACCAGTAAGCCAGTGACTCAGTCCCCGTAATAGGCCTAGAGGCAGAGAATCCCAGTGGAAAGAGGGGAACTGGCAAGGCAGAGACAGCAAGGGTGGTTTGTCACTCCAGTGCCTTTCCGTTCACCTTCACACCCCTAGGCTAGACTACACTTAATCATAGGACCTACTGAAGAGATGAGTCTTCAATAAATACTTAAAGGTCGAGACCGAGTCTGCGTCTCTCACATGGAAAGGCAGACCATTCCATAAAAATGGAGCTCTATATGAGAAAGCCCTGCCTCCAGCTGTTTGCTTAGAAATTCTGGGGACTGTAAAGAGGCCTGCAAAATACAAATTGTCATTCTTGACATATCATATGAAATGGGTAATGGACATCCACAAATGAATACATACCATATGAAATGTAACATATACTAAATGGAGAAATGGAGTGTCTTGGGTTTACATACAGAATAATATGAAATGCTCTGAGACCAGGTCGATTGACACCATACAGATTCTACAGACCCTACCGAGTAATCCCCATCCCACTTTTACATCGGGACAAAGAACAGTTTTTTCTCTATAAGCCAATATGTAATGCATATACTGTGATTTGTGTGAGAATATGAATATGATATATTACCATTCGAATGAAAGGCTTGTAGGAAAACTAACAACGCTGCTCTAACAAATAGAATAACTCCTCTGTGCTTGGAATGGAATCCCTTATGCTAGCTAGCCCTTTATCGTGTTCCATTACATTACACATACGAGTCATTGGTTGAAGGCGTTCTGTATGGGGAGTTTAAGAGCTTCAACGCTCGGTCTGAGCATATGGACCTTATGGACCTTATCTTTCATATCAGTGAGAAATCTTTTTTTTTTAAACAAAAGGATAAATTGATACACACGTTTATAGGGTTAGGGTTCCCACTCTCCCATATTTTCATGTTACAACACTTGTTTACAGAAAACAGATGGAAGACAGACTACCTGTGCTAATTAGCTATCTGCATCTCCTAACACCTGTGTAAACGGAAGACGGACGTCACAAAGGTGTTGTCATTGAAAACCGAGGACCGAGTTTTGGAAACCCTGCTCTAAAAGATACCTCTTCTTCTCTGGTCGTCATTCAGATCAGACCCTCGTAGACTAATCTAGTCTCCCTCTAGTTTTAATCATGGAACAGACCTATCTGGACTTGCTACTGTTAGAATACCAGCTGTAATATCAGTGTCATAAGACCTGGGGAAGAAGTGGCTGGCTGGCTGGAATGTTGGAGTTTGCTACATGAGAGACAGGCTGGTTTTGAGAATGCATTTTGTGCATTCTCCTCAGAGTTTAAGTGTGAGAGGGATGCGTTAGCGGACGTGATAGAAGAGCTCAAGCGGAGCGATGTGTTTGGATGTGAGTGGAGGGGACTGAGCATTTGCAGAAACAGCTTCACAGGAGCACAGCTGGTTGGCTGGC
Source organism: Oncorhynchus keta (assembly GCF_023373465.1). Classification (NCBI taxonomy): domain Eukaryota; kingdom Metazoa; phylum Chordata; class Actinopteri; order Salmoniformes; family Salmonidae; genus Oncorhynchus; species Oncorhynchus keta. Next base: position 27,823,331 of record NC_068427.1, on the reverse strand, counting down.
TGCAGGAAGTTAGGGGCATGGGTAAGTCCTCCTGCAGTCATGGAAAGAAAATGAGTAAACAGAAATTCCTAGATTCTACACACAGATTCTAATTCTATTCTGTGATTCTTACTCTATGGTTCAAATTCTCAGACTCTGGCAGAGAGAACTAAGTTGTGTGAGACTGGGCAGGTGTTACTGGACAAGAAGTACTAATTCTAGTTATACACACAAGTGTGTGTGTCTCTGGTATTGAATGAGTCTGGCATTTCTGCATGCCTCTTCTTGTCTTGCATTAGAAAATAACTTCTGGAACAAACTGTCTTTCCCAGTTAGGACATGTGCTCATTATCTTTTTTTTAAAAATGATTAATGATAGAAATACAATTCCATACACACAAAAAGCGTATTTCTGTCAAATGTTGTGCACAAATAGTTTACATCCCTGTTAGTGAACATTTAATGTAAATGTAAATGTAAATGTATTTATCCTTTGCAAAGATAATTAATCCACCTGACAGGTGTGGCATATCAAGAAGCTGATAAAACAGCATGATCATTACACATTTGCACCTTGGGCTGGGGACAATAAAAGGCTATTCTAAAATATGCGGTTCTGTCACACAAAACAATGCCACAGATGTCTCAAGTGTTGTTGGAGTATGCAATTGGCATGCCGAATGCAGGAATATTCACCAGAACTGTTGCCAGAGAATTGAATGTTAATTTCTCTACCACAAGCCGCTTCCAACGTCATTTCAGAGAATTTGGAAGTACGTCCAACCGCCTCACAACCGCAGACCACGTGCAGGCGTCGTGTGGGAGAGCGGTTTGCTGATGTCAACTTTGTGAACAGAGTGCCCCATGGTGGGGGTGGGGTTACGGTATGGGCAGACATAAACTATACACAACAAACACAATAACATTTTATCGATAGCAATTTGAATGCACAGAGATACCTTGACGAGATCCTGGAGGCTCATTGTCATGCCATTCATCTGCCGCCGGTGTCAATGGTGTATTATAGGCGAAGTCAGGTGCAGGAGAGCAGAGTATAATGAACGGGCACACTTTTATTATAGTTCCAAAAACGAGAGCACTACATAAATCAAACACGCTCAAAAAACGGAACATAAAAGTAAAGAGTGTAAACTAACACCACATAACATGAAACAATTACATACAAAACATGATAGGAAACAGAGGGTTAAATACAAGTAGAATGATTGGGGAAATGAAAACCAGGTGTGTATGGAACAAGACAAAACAAATGGATATATGAAAAATGGAGCGCCGATGGCTAGAAAGCCGGTGACGTCGATCGCCGAACGCCGCCCGAACAAGGAGAGGAGCCGACTTCGGCAGAAGTCGTGACAGCCGGCACCTCATATTTCAGCATGATAATGCACGGCCCCATGTCGCAAGGCTCTGTACACAATTCCTGGAAGCTGAAAATGTCCCAGTTCTTCCATGTCCTGCATACTCACCAGGCATGTCACCCATTGAGGTGGTTTGGGATGCTCTGGATTGACGTGTACGACAGAGTGTTCCAGTTCCCGCCAACATCCAGCAACTTTGCACAGCCATTGAAATTGAGTGGGACAATATTCCACAGGCCACAATCAACAGCCTGATCAACTCTATGAGGCAAATGGTGGTCACATGATGCAAATGGTGGTCTGACTGGTCTTCTGATCCACGCCCATACCTGTGACCAACATGTGTATATCTGTATTCCCAGTCATGTGAAATCCATAGATTAGGGCTGAATGAATTTATTAAAATTGACTGATGTCCTTATGTGAACTGTAACTTAGCAACATCTTTGAAGTTGTTGCATGTTGCATTTCTATTTTTATTCAATATAGATAGATGTCTCTTCTTTCTCTCTCTCAACTGCTGAGTTGTCTGCCATTCTGAGGGATAAGTTCCTGAAGTTTTCAAAGTGTCTCTCTGCTGATGGAAAGTTAACAGGCACACTGAACAAACTGAACCCTCCAGTACAACACATTTATTATGAGATGACAGTTTTGCCCTAATAGGTGTATGTCCATTCAGTGTGTGGACTACAAGACCATGTCCCGGAGCCCAGTGTTTGAGTGCTACTGTGATCTGGCTGTTCAGCTACAGAGAGTAGAGCTGCTATCTCTGACCAGAGAGGAGAAACTAGCCTTCTTCATCAACACCTACAATGCTCTGGTCATCCTCTGGCTGGGAGCCCCAACCAACACGTGGCAGAGATCTTGGATCCAGAGATCCAAGAGAACCATCTAGGATTGTGTGAAAGACAACAAATAATACTCTGTTCAGCAATTACATTTATTTGTTCCTGTGTGTTGTTTGCAGTTCTTTATCTACGTGAGCTGCCTGATCGGGGGAGAGGTGTTCACGCTGCAGGACATAGAGAACAGAGTTTTGAGGGGGAACAGAAATGGTGTCGCACGGCTTCTCAGGCCCTTCTCTAAGACTGACCCTCGCTTACAGGTACACTACTCATCTGGACAGAATAAACTGCTCAACTCATTATCATTCCTCTGGCTACATTTATTTATCTGATTTACTGGTGAAATGTGTTTTTCTAGGAACAATCTGTGGCAGTGGTTGCATTGGTGATTGTGGTTGTTCTCTGCTTGTCCACTAGGTGGCTCTCCCAGACACTGAGCCTCTAATCCATCTGGCTCTGAATTGTGAAGCTAAAGACTGTCCACCCATCAAAACATACACTCCACAGGTAACACACTGGGGTTTTACACTGCAAATACTGTAAATGTAGTGGCACAGATTAATTTGTTTTAAAGACCAGGGTCAGTATTTTCTGAGAATGGAGTTGTGTGAGTAAAGCCGCATGGTGTCCTCTATGACAAATCAGGACATCGATAGTCAGCAGCGCATGGCGGCCGAGGCCTTCCTGGAGATCGATGACGTCTATGTGGTAGATTCTGGGAAGTGAGAGGTTAGTCTCAGACAGTCTCAAGTGGTACAGGGCAGACTTCGGAGACACGGATGAGAAGGCACCTCAACACTGACCTTTCACCTTTAACAGGACAGTCTCTTATCTCCTGTCCTAACCCAGCCTTGCCCCGTCTCTCCTTCAGCTGTTGAAATGGATCCTGGAGCACATGGTCTTCCAAGTGGTCCAGCCTTCAGAGTGTCCTCTCCTGGGAAGATCAAAGTCACCTACTGTACCCGTCCTAAAACTGGAGCACCAACAGCTTTCACTAAGGCAGAGCAACAAGCCATAGAAACACACAGCAACACAGAAAAACACAAAGTTAAGCCTGCAGACACTTCTATCCTCAGTAAAGAGGGCTGTGTATCTAGCCCTAATCCTTTCTTCCTGTTTCTCCCCCTCTGCACTTCTTCACTATGTGAACCTACAGTGCATTCTGAAAGTATTCAGACCCCTTGACTTTTTCCACATTTTGTTACGTTACAGCCTTATTCTAAAATTAATTTATATGGTCTGTTAGTTTTAAACCATTTCAGTTCTGCAAGTATACCAGTCTTGTAGTTTTAAACCATTTTAACATGTAGCCACCGCTCTACACTTTCTGGTCTGGTATGGTAATTCCTCGGCGAGTCCTTTTAAGCACTCGCCTTGGAGGGCGGTTCCCATCACGTTGCCAAAATGTCTATACCCGCGTGGTCACTGACTCTGCAAAAACATACATGAAAAACAAATATCTTATTTAGGAGGCTAAAATCACATTTCATCTTCTCACAAATAGTTTCAAATGTATTCATATAAGTTTTACAACATCTAAATGTAAATCTGATAACTGGGGCGTATATTTTCAGAGTTACAGTTATTTACCGTCCTTAATGATATCAGAAAACAAACTTTTGACAGGGTTTATTGTTTGGATCTCAACCAACCATTCCAGACGTTTGTATTTGAAAACTAATGTTCCAATGCCAAATCCTTCTACACACATCAGATTCCGTTGTTCAGTACTGCAGGTCCAGAGAGAGTTTAGGACTGGTTGTTAAAGTCATAAGACTGGCCCACTTCCCCTCTTCCTCTCTGGTGGGTGAGAGGGGGGACTCTCTATGATCCTCAACCAGGAAGGAAAGTCATGACACCAGAGATGTCTGGTTCAAGTCCAGGCTCTGGCTGGGCCACTCAAGGACATTCAGAGACTTTTCCCAAAGCCACTCCTGTGTTGTCTTGGCTGTGTGCTTGTGGGTTGTTGTCCTGTTGGATGGTAAAACCTTCGCCCCAGTCTGAGGTCCTGAGCACTCTGGCGCAGGTTTTCATCAAGAATCTCTCTGTGCGTTGCCTTGATCCTGACTAGTCCCCCAGTCCCTGCCACTGAAAAATATCCCCACAGCATCCCCACAGCATGATGCTGCCACCACCAGGTTTCCTCCAGACGTGACGCTTGGCAATCGGGCCAAAGAGTTCAATCTTGGTTTCATCAGACCAGAGAATCTTGTTTCTCATGGTCTGAGAGTCCTTTAGGTAAACTCCAAGCGGGCTGTCATGTGCCTTTAACTGAGGAGTGGCTTACGCCTGGCCCCTCTTCCTAAAAGGCTTTATTGGTGGAGTACTGCAGATATGGTTGTCCTTCTGGAAGTTTCTCCCATCTCCACAGAGGAACTCTGGAGCTCTGTCAGCGCCACCGGAGGAGAAGGTGCCGGAGAGGTCTTCTAGTGAGGCTTCGGATGCATGCACACCACCCACAGCTTCCGAGTATATTACTCGCTAATGTCCAGTCCCTAGTTAACAAAGTCAACAAAATTAGGGCAAGAGTTGCTTTCCAAAGAAATATCCGGGATTGTAACTTACTCTGTTTTATTGAAACATGGCTAGCTTGGGACATGCTGTCGGAGTCAGTACAGCCAACAGGATTTTCAGTGCATCGCGCCGACAGGAATAAACATCTCTCCGGTAAGAAGAAGGGAGGGGGTGTATGTTTCATGATTACCGACTCATGGTGTAATTGTAACAACACACAGGAATTCAAGTCCTTTTGTTCACCTGACCTAGAATTCCTCACAATCAAATGCTGACCGTATTATCTCTCAAGAGAACTCTCCTCCGTTATTGTCACAGTCATGTATATCCCCCCGCAAGTGGATACCAAGATGGCCATCAAGGAACTTCACTGGACTTTAGCAAACTGGAAACCACATATCCTGAGGCTGCATTTATTGTAGCTGGGGATTTTAACAAAGCTAATTTGAGAACAAGGCTACCTAAATTATATCAGCATATCGATTGCAGTACAGCATATTGACTGCGAGTAACATGCTTGACCATTGCTACTCTAATTTCCGCAATGAATACAAGGCTCTCCCCCGCCTTCCTTTTGGCAAATCTGACCGTGACCATGAAACTTAAATAGGAAGCGCCCGTGCTTAGGTCTATCCAACGCTGGTCTGACCAATTGGATTCCATGCTTCATGATTGCCTCGATCACATGGACTGGGATATGTTCCAGGTAGCCCCAGATAACAACATTGACGTATACGCTGACTCGTGAGTGAGTTTATAAGGAAGTGTATAGGAGATGTTGTACCCACTGTGACCAGTAAAACCTTCCCTAACCAGAAACCGTGGATTGATGGCAGCATTCACGCAAACTGAAAGCACGTACCACCGCATTTAATCATGGCAAGTCAACTGGAAATACGGTTGAATACAAACAGTGTAGTTATTCCCTCCGTAAGGCAATCAAACAAGCAAAGTGTCAGTATAGAGACAAAGTGGAGTCGCAATTCCAGGACTCAAACATGAGACGTGTGGCAGGGTCTACAGACAATCACAGATTACAAAAAGAAAAATAGCCCTGTCGCAGACATCGACGTCTTGCTTTCAGACAAATTAAACAACTTTTTTGCCCGCTTTGAGGTCAATACAGTGCCACCGACGCGAACTTCTACCAAAGACTGTGGGCACTCCTTCTTCGTGGCCGACGTGAGTAAAACATTTAAACGTATTAACCCTCGCACGGCTGACGGCCCAGACAGCATCCCTAACCGCGTCCTCAGAGCATGGGCAGACCAGGTGGTGAAGGTAGGAAACAACATCTCCACTCCGCTGATCCTCAACACAGGAGCCCCACAAGGGTGTGTTCTCAGCCCCCTCCTGTAATCCTTGTTCACCCACGACTGCAGGGCCATGCACGCCTCCAACTCAATCATCAAGTTTGCAGATGACACAACAGTGGTAGGACTGATTATCAACAACGACGAGACAGCCGACAGGGAGAAGGTGAGTGCCCTCCGAGTGTGGTGTCAGTAAAATAACCTCTCACTCAATGTCAGCAAAACAAAATAGATGATCGTGGACTTCAGACAACAGCAAAGGGAGCAACCCCCTATCCACATTGACGGGACAGCAGTGGAGAAGGTGGAATGTTTTAAGTTCCTCAGTGTACATATCACCGACAAACTAAAATGGTCCACACACACACAAACAGTGTGGTGAAGAAGGCGCAACAGAGCCTCTTCAACCTCAGGAGGCTAAAACATTGTGTCTTGTCACTGAAAGCCCTCACAAACTTTTCCAGATGCGCAATCGAGAGGATCCTGTTGGGCTGTATCACCGACTGGTACGGCAACTGCACCACCCACAACCGCAGGGCTCTCCAGAGGTTGGTGCGGCCTGCACAATGCATCACCAGGGGCAGACTACCTGCCCTCTAGGACACCTACAACACCCGATGTCACAGGAAGGCAAAAAAGTTAATCAAGGACAATTACCACCAAAGCAACTGCCTGTTCACCCTGTTTCCATCCAGAAGGTGAGGTCAGTACAGGTGCATCAAAGCTGAGACAAAGAGATTGAAAAACATCTATCTCAAGGCCTTCAGAATGTTAAACAGCCATCACTAGCACAGAGAGACGGCTGCTTACCTACAGACCTATTATTGAATAGATTTTAAAATAAGGCTGAAACATAACAAAATAGGGAAAAAGTGAGTCTGAATCCTAATGCACTGCATACCTTTATCCTGGTTTTACTTCATCTTAATGGGTCACCCTTTTGAAAGTGCTAATGTTGCATTTTAGCATGCACCTATTTATTATAAATAAATGTTAGTATTGATGATAAATATATTTCTTGATACTGTATCTGATAGGAAGGCTTGAATAATTCAATGTGTGTCTATGATCCAATTGAACACTTCCTGGACACAATTGTACTTTTTCTAACAAGATATTTTTTTTTACTATATCTATAAAAAAAATATGTTTAGTAAAACTTTTGTCCCAAATTGTTTTATGCACACCAGATGTAGCTGCTTTCTGTATAGCCAGGTACCAGATCACTGTCAGTACATTGCTCTCTAGAAAGAGCTCGGTACTGTGTAACAGCACTGTCTCTTCAAGCCCATCTGTTTTGAGAACTCTCCCACGGTACAACAGAGTGGTATGTCTCCCTTGCTTCACACAATGCACTTGTTTTTATCTCTGGTCAGCTGCACAATGATGCAATGGGAGGAGGGCTTCCTGTGTGAGCAAAATCTGGAGAACATGATATCACTTTAACATGTACTGTCTGTACCATTCATAGACCTGTAGAGAGTAGTGTACTATTTTTATGTCAAATGCTGATGTCGCGTAAACATTTGCTCCATCTCCCATGTTTGGCTTTGTTTGTTGGGTTTCTGTCTGTGAGAGACTTGCTGTACCTCTAGTGAAACAGTATTTAGTTTAGTGAGAGGAATAACTCAACTGGTCAAAGCCAACCCTAGATACTGTTTATAATTATTACTAGGCGTTACTACTTTTAGTGTCTCATTCACTCACTGAAATACATGTTACAATGACAGGAATGTGTTAAGTTTGTTTGATGCATGGATTACTGTATGCTCTGATCATGAAGCCTGTAGTTAGGATATGATAGGACCCTGTTCTCTAACTAATTTGTTTCTAACCCTGAGAGAGAATTTCAGACCCTGGCCACATCTATAGCTAGCTCTCCTATTCCAACTACTCCTAACCACAGGGCCTGTTGTGGCACAGCTACTAGTACTCCATACTACTAGCTTTTGTTCTAGCCCTGCCATATCTGTTGGAGCTTCTTAACAAGACCTTGATTACAGTAGCTCCAGGAGCAGTAATAGGCACTGCTTTAGTGGTGTTTCATGTATCTGCAATGAGCTTGACCTCTGGAGCAATCCCTAAAAGGAGAGCTCAGTCTACTCTCACTACCCCACTTCCCGAAACTCAACTCATCTGTCTTTGCACTTGTCAGAAAAAAATATGATGCAAACCTGTAGAGATCAACACTGTCATGGCTTTTGCCTGGATCGAACTATGACCAAAAACTAAAGCAATCATTTTAAGATAAATTATGCAATTTGTAATTTGAAATAAGTAATTTCTTATAGTTCACTGGTTGTTATTCTCTCCCTTATTGACCCAGATAGTATTAACTTGTTAGTAAATAACCAGCAGTTAACCACTTCTATGGATCATACTGTAAATTGTTTATTGAAAACAAGTCATACATTTTTCTTTAAGAAAAATAGAGTTGAATTGAGAAGGATATTTACATTAAGTACAAACCTAATAAATATATCAACATTCGTACATATAAATAAACGACGAATGCAGTTAAGTGCACATCGTTTATCACATTATGGGTTCTTCAGTGATTTTTATTCTCAAATTCATTTTGATGCTCTTTTACAAAATATTTGTCATCAAATGCATAGATTACCAATTTCTAATACATTGTGAAACCATCTCTTTTGTCATTAGAAAAAGTCTGTTAAAATACTGAACAAAAATGTATGCTAAACAGAAGATAATTAGAAGTACTTTTGAAACACTATTAGTAACCTAGTGTGAATCTTCATACTATGATTTTAAAGCAAATAAGACTTGTTGAAACAAAGTGGGGTCAATGACTGAAATGCAATACTGTTCGGTCTAGACCGATGTACAGTGTATTGTGGTAATAACACTTACTCCAGATACTGTTCGGTCTAGACCGATGTACAGTGTATTGTGGTAATAACACTTACTCCAGATACTGTTCGGTCTAGACCGATGTACAGTGTATTGTGGTAATAACACTTACTCCAGATACTGTTCGGTCTAGACCTATGTACAGTGTATTGTGGTAATAACACTTACTCCAGATACTGTTCGGTCTAGACCGATGTACAGTGTATTGTGGTAATAACACTCACTCCAGATACTGTTCGGTCTAGACCGATGTACAGTGTATTGTGGTAATAACACTTACTCCAGATACTGTTCGGTCTAGACCTATGTATAGTGTATTGTGGTAATAACACTTACTCCAGATACTGTTCGGTCTAGACCGATGTACAGTGTATTGTGGTAATAACACTTACTCCAGATACTGTTCGGTCTAGACCTATGTACAGTGTATTGTGGTAATAACACTTACTCCAGATACTGTTCGGTCTAGACCGATGTACAGTGTATTGTGGTAATAACACTTACTCCAGATACTGTTCGGTCTAGACCTATGTATAGTGTATTGTGGTAATAACACTTACTCCAGATACTGTTCGGTCTAGACCGATGTACAGTGTATTGTGGTAATAACACTTACTCCAGATACTGTTCGGTCTAGACCGATGTACAGTGTATTGTGGTAATAACACTTACTCCAGATACTGTTCGGTCTAGACCTATGTATAGTGTATTGTGGTAATAACACTTACTCCAGATACTGTTCGGTCTAGACCTATGTATAGTGTATTGTGGTAATAACACTTACTCCAGATACTGTTCTGTCTAGACCTATGTATAGTGTATTGTGGTAATAACACTTACTCCAGATACTGTTCGGTCTAGACCTATGTATAGTGTATTGTGGTAATAACACTTACTCCAGATACTGTTCGGTCTAGACCTATGTACAGTGTATTGTGGTAATAACACTTACTCCAGATACTGTTCGGTCTAGACCGATGTACAGTGTATTGTGGTAATAACACTTACTCCAGATACTGTTCGGTCTAGACCGATGTACAGTGTATTGTGGTAATAACACTTACTCCAGATACTGTTCGGTCTAGACCGATGTACAGTGTATTGTGGTAATAACACTTACTCCAGATACTGTTCGGTCTAGACCGATGTACAGTGTATTGTGGTAATAACACTTACTCCAGATACTGTTCGGTCTAGACCGATGTACAGTGTATTGTGGTAATAACACTTACTCCAGATACTGTTCGGTCTAGACCGATGTATAGTGTATTGTGGTAATAACACTTACTCCAGAGTTGTGTTGTATTTTTAGTGACCGGCTGCCCGTATTATAGTGTGCCATGACACTGGCCCTACAGCTCTCAGAGCCGACTGGGTGCTAACAGTGCCTGTGTTAGACCCAGTTCAGAGAGTACAGATAGACAAGTGTCTCCACCTGTTTTCTGAGAGGAGCGTCCTGGAGTGTCGTGTGGTCTCTGTAGTGCTCGAACACCAACAAAACATTTTTCTGAACATCATGAAGCCCATTCCTCTTTACCACTAACCTGGAAAGGAAAATATTTAAATAAATATTTGCATAAACAAATAGTTGCTTTATAAAACAAAATGTGTCGTATCACTATGCAAATGCTATTTATATAAGCAGCTGCTACAAATAAGCAGAAATGTTTGTTGACCAAGTTGATGCAGTTTCAAAACTCTCCCTTTCAATATTCTGATTTCATGTGCAAAACCGTGATGCAGTGGTAACACTCCCTGGCACATGCAACACATGTGCAAGCTCACACCGGAGACCAGGGTTCAATCCCTGCATCCACCCTTCACACTTTCTCCACTTGCCTGTCTCCCCACCTAATTCCCTTAATTTCTGAGTAAAGCTTTAACATACCAACAAAAAAACACATTTTTTTTATTTTAATTTCTCCACAAATTCTGTGAATAAGATGTGTGCTACTTACTGTCATCATCAGAGTCAAAGTTGAAGAGGGAGGAGCAGGTGTTTTGGGAGAGGTGTCTCTTCAGTTCCTCTGGACTAGGGAAAGAGGAGAAACACTTGGAGCAGCGCTGTCTTTGAGGGGGGCCATCATCCTCTACCTCCTTCTCAGCCGCCACCTCCTTCTGCACCGCATTCTTCTTCCCCACCACACGCCTCTTTACTGTAGCCTTATTCTTCTTGCCAGCCCCACAGGAAGTGACCTCGTTGGGTTTCCTGCGCTTGCGCATGCTGAGGGCTGCCTCGGTCAGGTATGTAGAGGGGGGCGGGCGGATGAGGGGGGCTTTGGCCAGGGGTAAGTAGGAAGGATCCTCTGGTTTGAAGGTCTTATGTTCCGCAATAACTGGTTCCTCTCCGCAAGGCATCATCTGAGCCAAAGTGACAATATTGTCCACATCCCTCATGGTCGTTGGCTCAGTGAGGTTTTGGACGAGACTGGGATGGGGTTGTGTGGGGAAGATAGTAGTGGTGGCAGGGACATATGTCTCAGGGGCTTGGTCTTTCTTGTCCTCTCCATCATGGCCGTTGATTAGTTTGTGTGTGCAGTCACTGGGAGGTCTGGTACCAGCACCAGTGCCTGGAGTCTCCACAGGGCCGTCATTGTTTTTACTGTTGAGGTTTGATTCCAGAGTCTGCCCCTCTTTGGTAGCGCTCTGCTCCTCTGTCGACTCATCTTTAGGCTGGCCCTGAGTGTAGTGCCTCCACTCGTGGTCATGGAGAGAGGGGAGGCGTGAGAAGATCAGCCTACAGCCGGAGTACCCACAGAGGGCCTGGAGAGGCCGGTGGGTCTCCATGTGCTCCCAGAGCAGGTGGGTTCTGGAAAAGCGCCGGCCACAGTTCTGATGGAGACACACTTGTTTTAGAGGATCATCATGGATCTTCATGTGGTCTAGGAAGTGCTGGTAGTTCCACAGGTACCTGGAAGAAAAAAAAGATATGGACATAAAGCAACAACATTTTCACCAGGCCTTAACCGATAAGACTCTAAGCTCGGTCTAAACTGAGCAGGGGGTGGGGTGGGTACTACTTAGCTATATGGAATTGTTTCAAGAAGGTCAAACCAAGGATAATTTTTCTATCTGATTTAGAATTGTAAGACTCCTTGAAGTATCCCCACAACAATGTTTTTTCATTATTTTATGCACATTTTTATTTGGTTATACTGCTATTATCCCATACAACCGCATTGAATAACAGATGCACTACATGGAACAACAGTCGTCATTCCCCACCCCAAACAAAAAAAATCTAAACAAATTTGACTGGTACCGGGGGACCTTCCGACGAGGCCCGGGGTGTCCGAGATCAAAACAACCGACATGTACAGTACCAGTCAAAAGTTTGGACACACCTACTCATTCAAGGTTCTCTTTATTTTTTACTGTTTTCTACATTGTAGATTAATAGTGAAGACATTAAAACTATGAAATAACACATGGAATCAAATATTTTTTATTCTTCAAAGTAGCCACCCTTTGCACACTCTTGGCATGCTCTCAACCAGCTTCACAAGGAATGCTTAGCCAACATTCTTGAAGGAGTTCCCACGAATGCTGATCACTTGTTGGCTGCTTTTCCTTCACTCTGTGGTCCAACTCATCTCAATTGGGTTGAGGTCAGGTGATTGAGGAGCCCAGGTCATCTGATGCAGCACTCCATTTTCCTTGAAGCTCCCGAGTGGCGCAGCGGTCTAAGGCACTGCATCTCAGTGCTAGAGGTGTCACTACAGACCCTGGTTCGATCCCGGGCTCTATCACATCCGGCTGCCATTGGGAGTCCCATACGGCGCCGCACAATTGGCCCAGCATCGTCCTGTTTAGGGTTTGGCAGTCATTGTAAATAAGAATTTGTTCTTAATGGAATTGCCTGGTTAAATACCCCCACACCACCTCCTCCATGCTTCACGGTGGGAACCACACATTTGGAGATCATCCGTTCACCTACACTGTGTCTCAAAGACATGGAGGTTGGAACCAAAAATCTCTCATTTGGACTCCAGACCAAAGGACAGATTTCCACTGGTCTAATATCCATTGCTCGTGTTTCTTGGCACAAGCAAGTCTCTTCTTATTGTTGCGGTTTCTTTGCAGCAATCCGACCATGAAGGCCTAATTCGCACAGTCGCCTCTGAACAGTTGATGTTGAGATCTGTTACTTGAACTCTGCGAAGCATTTATTTGGAATGCAATCTCGGGTGCAGCCAGTTAACTCTAATGAACTTATCCTCTGCAGCAGAGGTAACTCTGGGTCTTCCTTTCCTGCGGTGGTCCTCACGAGAGGCAGTTTCATTATAGCGCTTGATGGTTTTTCGACTGCACTTGAAACTTTCAAAGTTCTGGACATTTTCTGGATTGACTGACATTCATATCCTAAAGTAATTTTGGACTGTCGTTTCGCTTTGCTTATTTTAGCTGTTCTTGCCATAATATGGACTTGATCCTTTACGAAATAGGACTATCTTCTGTATAGCTTTTTTTGGTTACTACATGATTCCATGTGTTATTTCATAGTTTCAATGTCTTTACTATTATTCTACAATGTAGAAAATAGTAAACAATTAAGAAAAACTGGTGTGTCCAAACATTTGACTGGTACTGTACGTGTTCGTGAAAGTCTCACCTTTACACAGAGGGGTCGTATTAGTGTGTAGCCCAAACTGTTCGGACGCTACAGACAGACGTTGGCAGAATGGCTGTACCGACTCCAGACGAGCCCAAAGACACGCGTGGGGGTCGTAGAGCAAAACGGAGAACACCTTAGTGAGAGTCTCATCATAGAGGGGTCCTTATAGTTTGTAGGCCAAACCGTTCAGACGCTACAGACAATTTTGCGAAAATACCTATTTTCGGGTTGTCTCATGGTCTGACAAACACAGCACTCGCCCTATCACCTTCCTCCACAGAAGTGTTATATAGGAGGTTGCGGTAGCTTGAGACGCAGAAATCTCTATCTTAAACTGACAGATTTTTCTGGGGATTTTGTTATTATGATAAATAGATTTCCGACCATCGACCATAGGGGGTTGTTTAATTTACCGGCTAAACCATCTATGGGCTAGTTCACCAGACACAGATGAAGCCTAATACTGGAGAGCAGTAAAAATGGGGTGTTCTCACTTGCTTCTGCAAGTCGTGTCTCAGGCCTAGCATGATGAAGACCTCATGGTTGAAATGTTGCTGGGATAAAAATCATTTGACAGTAGTGTAGAGTCTCACTATTTTACCTGTTACAGTAAATGCACTTCATGTGAGGATCAGAGCGCCTGGATTTGGGAATAGGCGTTTCCCTCCACCCGTGCACTGTCACATTATGGCTCTTCACCCTCTGTTTCCAGGAGGCCTCGCCCTCAGGGCTCAGCTCTTTGGTAGCGCCCTGCTCCAGCTCATCTTTAGACTGGGGCTGGGTGTAGTGTCTCCACTCGTGGCCGTGGAGAGAGGGGAGGGTAAAGAAGATTTCCCTACAGCCGGAGTACCCACAGGGGGCACGGAGTGGCCGGTGGGTGTCCATGTGGTCTTTGAGCTCCTGGGAGGTCTTGAAGCACTGGCCACAGCTCATGTGGAGGCACGCCTGTTTCAGAGGAGCATCGTGGAGCTTCATGTGGTCTCTGTAGTGCTCGAACACCAGCAGGTGCCTGGGGCACAACAAAAAATACGGAGACATAAAATGACACCATTGTATGGTAAGAACCCCCGCCCCCACCGAGATCAGTTGTATGGTAAGAACCCCTGCCCCCCAACCGAGATCAGTTGTATGGTAAGAACCACCGCCCCCACCGAGATCAGTTGTATGGTAAGAACCCCTGCCCCCCAACCGAGATCAGTTGTATGGTAAGAACCCCCGCTACCACAGAGATCAGTTGTATGGTAAGAACCCCGTCCCCACCGAGATCAGTTGTATGGTAAGAACCCCCGCCCCCACCGAGATCAGTTGTATGGTAAGAACCCCGCCCCCACCGAGATCAGTTGTATGGTAAGAACCCCCGTCCCCACCGAGATCAGTTGTATGGTAAGAACCCCCGCCCCCACCGAGATCAGTTGTATGGTAAGAACCCCCGCCCCCACCGAGATCAGTTGCAGCCCACCTTAGAGTTATTATTGGTTCCAATTGACAATTTTGGTCTAGGTGGGGCCTACATGTTGTTCAGAGTGCTTTCGCACCTGACCTGGAAAATAATATGTGGGGAAAGACCCTTCTTACCTCTGGCAGATCTGGCACTTCCCCTTCCCCCACTGGAAGGTCTTCTCCAGGACAGCTGCATCCTCCATGTGGTAGCTGACTGCGTGTCTCAGCAGCGATGGGCCTATCTTCATAAAGATGCTGTCACAGCCCTCCGCAGGACACAGGTGGTACTGCTTCTGCTTCCCCTCCTGCTCTCCTCCTTCACACTCATTCTTCTCTCCTCCCTCAGTCTCCTCCCCAGGCACCACCTCTTTCACAATCACCACCTTATCCTTCACAGTCACCTGTTCATCCTTCACTTCCACTGACACCTGGTTGTCCGTGTTCGTTTTCCACTTCTGGGTCTTTCTGATCAGGTTTCTCAGGTTCTGAATGATTCTACTCTGCTTGCTGACCACTGGCTTGGCTTTAACACGTTTGGGTTTGGGAGGCTGATCCATCGGAGCAGGGGGCTCTGTCACATTCTCAGTGGGTTTAGTCTCGTTCTCCAAAGCTTGATTAACGTTCTCCGACAGTTCTGCATCTCCATTGACAGCAGGTTTGATCTTACTATTGAGCGTGGTGGTTCTCAGTTCCTCTACGTGCTCTAGAACGTGTTCCTTGGCACGGTTGTACCGTTGGAAGTGTTTGCCACAGAAGACACAGCTGAGCCTAGTCTTCCTCAGCTTCAGGTGGGCCAGGGTGTGTCTCACCACGTTGCCTCCCTTGAAGAGCTTCTGGCAGTGGTTGCAGTGGAAGCGCAGGTGTTTGGAGCGGACAGGAGCCTTGCCTGGCTTTGTGTCTTCACCCTGGAGTTGGAGAAACAAGCTGTTAACAGGTGATATTCATAGGACAGTTGCAGTACATTATCATCAATTATTAACTTCTCAAAACAACGTTGCCCCAGATAACACTAACCTGAGTGTTTGAGTCCGGTCCCGCCTCCAACGCTGTGACATCACTACCTTCCGTCAAAGGCTGTAATTCCTTAGCATCTGTCCCTTTAGAGGATTTGGCATAGATGTGGAACAGTGTTAGTGGACACTCCTCCATGTCCAAGGCTGGGCCATCCAGCTCTGGGTCGGTCTGCTCACTGGGACCTTCGAAAACCTTCACTTCTGAAGGCTCAGCAACAGAAGGCTCTACAACAGAAAGCTCTACTACTGAAGGTTTTAAGTCTAAAGGATTTATGTCTGAAGGCTCTACTTCTGAAAGCTCTATTTCTGTCTCTGGTTCATACTCAAACGGTCTCTCACCATGTAGGCCATTAGGCAGTCCCATGTTGACATAGTTCTCTGCGTCACTGTGCTGCAGTGCAACACTAATACTGGGTTCTATACAATTCTGTACCACCTCCTGGTCCACAGGCACTTCATTTTCAGGGAAGGACAGCTCCATGCCACGTATAGTTCTGCGGTAAGGTCTCTTACCTTCCCTTCCCTGCCTCCTCACTTTTTTACCCTCGTCCCCTTGCTTTCTTCTCCCCTTTCCCCTCTCCCATCTATCACTCTTACATTCTCCTCTTTCCCATTTCTCTCTTTTACCCTCACCCCTCTCTCTCATTCCCTCCCTTCCCTTCCCTCTCGCCCTTTTTCTCCCCGGGGACACATTCTCTGTCTGTCTGGTCATCTCCAGGAGCAGCCATCTTGGTTTCTTGCCGCGTCTCTTCAGGATCTTGTTCTTCACGTGTCTGGCCAGGTATTCCCTCTGCCGATTGGCCGGTAGCTTGGTGGAGCTTCCAGAACTGGGATTGTGTCTGAGGGAGTACTTAATGTCTGGGTCATCAGCATAGTCAACATCAGACCTACACCTTCTCTTCCTCCTCACTAGGAAGTCTTCTGTCTGTGACTCAGGAGCATCCCCATACTCTCCCTCCTCATGCTCCTGCCCTGCAGTCTCAGAGTTCTCCAGTGCTGTGTTAGTGTGTGGTTGGAGGTGGGAGGTGTCTGTGTGTATCCTGCATGTCTCCTCCTCCATCCAGTAACTTGGTATCCACTCCTCCTCTACCTGCTCCAAATCCTCTTCCTCCTTCACCTCATTGAGAGCCTCCCTCATGGCTTTGTCAGTCATAAGCTCCAGACAGTGGGTTCTCAGGGTCAGGAGGTTCCAGAACTCTGGGTCAAAGAACAGCCCTTCCTTCAGCACCTGGACCAGGGATAGGCACAGTTTCAGTTACAGACATAACATTATTAATAGATGCATCCTCAATGAGGAAATTCAAAGCCAGGTCAAAATACAGGACAACAGTCTATCGTTATGTCATTTCGACAAGAGAGAAAAGTTTTTTTTATGACAGAGTATGTTTCAATAATCTACTGTATTTTCTAGATGTCGTAGTTGGCAATTGAGCAAAATTCTTTGACATCATATTTCCGAGCTACCCAGTGCCTCTCTGACCTGTAAGATATAGAAGCGTATGTTGGTTTTGACAGGAGTGTGGAGGGGGTGTGGCTCCTCGTCTGGGTGTGTGTAGAGCAGATACACGGTCTTGTAGGCCTCCACACTGCGCTCCAGACAGAACACCAGCAGGGCACAGAGGCGACACACCTCCAGGTCGCGGGGGAGCAGGAAGGCGATGGTCTTACACAACAGGCTGCGCGTCACAGGGTCAGACTGGAGGTCTGTCTGCAATGCTGCAGTACACAGCTCCACACACAGCGGCACTCCCTCACTACCCATCTGGCAAAGAAATGAGAACAATGTGTTACATTGAATTGTGTAAATGACAGAACAAAGTTTCTAAATCAAGGTAAACTTGATGGTGGTTGGCTATACACCCACCTCTGCTGTGATGACTTTGATGAAGGGGAAGATGGCTCTGGCGTTGATGGCGGAGAGCATCAGCTGGTGACACTCAGACAGGAAGCCCTGCTTAGCGGGATGGGCCCTGAGGTGCAGTCTGCTCCACAGGAACACCAGATCCCTATATCAACGCAACATTATGTTACAATACTGTGTCATCATGGATCCCTGTTTAAAGTGGTGAGCTCTGACCAGATTTAGCACATGTAGTATATATATCACAGTGTTAATGACCAGAGGTAGTACATGTATTATATATCACAGTGTTAATGACCAGATGTAACATACAGTGGGGCAAAAAGTATTTAGCCAGCCACCAATTGTGCAAGTTCTCCCACTTAAAAAGATGAGAGGCCTGTAATTTTCATCATAGGTACACTTCAACTATGACAGACGAAATGAGAAGAAAAAAAAATCCTGAAAATCACATTGTAGGATTTTTAATGAATTTATTTGCAAATTATGGTGGAAAATAAGTATTTGGTCACCTACAAACAAGCAATATTTCTGGCTCTCACAGACCTGTAACTTCTTCTTTAAGAGGCTGCTCTGTCCTCCACTCGTTAACTGTATTAATGGCACCGGTTTGAACTTGTTATCAGTATAAAAGACACCTGTCCACAACCTCAAACAGTCACACTCCAAACTCCACTATGGCCAAGACCAAAGAGCTGTCAAAGGACACCAGAAACAAAATTGTAGACCTGCACCAGGCTGGGAAGACTGAATCTGCAATAGGTAAGCAGCTTGGTTTGAGGAAATCAACTGTGGGAGCAATTATTAGGAAATGGAAGACATACAAGACCACTGATAATCTCCCTCAATCTGGGGCTCCACGCAAGATCTCACCCCGTGGGGTCAAAATGATCACAAGAACGGTGAGCAAAAATCCCAGAACCACACGGGGGGACCTAGTGAATGACCTGCAGAGAGCTGGGACCAAAGTAACAAAGCCTACCACTACGCCGCCAGGGACTCAAATCCTGCAGTGCCAGACGTGTCCCCCTGCTTAAGCCAGTTCATGTCCAGGCCCGTCTGAAGTTTGCTAGAGAGCATTTGGGTGATCCAGAAGAAGATTGGGAGAATGTCATATGGTCAGATGAAACCAAAATATAACTTTTTGGTAAAAACTCAACTTGTCGTGTTTGTAGGACAAAGAATGCTGAGTTGCATCCAAAGAACACTACCGTGAAGCATGGGGTGGAAATATCATGCTTTGGGGCTGTTTTTCTGCAAAGGGACCAGGACAACTGATCCGTTTATAGGAAAGAATGAATGGGGCAATGTATCATGAGATTGAGTTAAAACCTCCTTCCATCAGCAAGGGCATTGAGGATTAAACGTGGCTGGGTCTTTCAGCATGACAATGATCCCAAACACACTGCCCGGGCAACGATGGAGAGGCTTCGTAAGAAGCATTTCAAGGTCCTGGAGTGGCCTAGCCAGTCTCCAGATCTCAACCCCATAGAAAATCTTTGGAGGGAGTTGAAAGTCCGTGTTGCCCAGCAACAGCCCCAAAACATCACTGCTCTAGAGGAGATCTGAATGGAGGAATGGGCCAAAATACCAGCAACAGTGTGTGAAAACCTTGAAGACTTACAGAAAACGTTTGACCTCTGTCATGGCCAACAAAGGGTATATAAGAAAGTATTGAGATAAACTTTTGTTATTGACCAAATACTTATTTTCCACCATAATTTGCAAATAAATTCATTAAAAATCCTACAATGTGATTTTCTGGATTATTTGTCTCTCATTTTGTCTGTCATAGTTGAAGTGCACATATGATGAAAATTACAGGCCTCTCATCTTTTTAAGTGGGAGAACTTGCACAATTGGTGGCTGACTAAATACTTTTTTGCCCCACTGTATATATCAGTGTTACTGACCAGATTTAGTTGCAGGTTTTCCTACTTACAAAGCATGTAGAGGTCTGTCATTTGTATCATAGGTACACTTCAACTGTGAGAGACAGAATCTAAAACAAAAATCCAGAAAATCACATTGTATGATTTTTAAGTAATTAATTTGCATTCTATTGCATGACAAAGATTTGATCACCTACCAACCATTAAGAATTCCAGCTCACAGACCTGTTAGTTTTTATTTAAGAATCCCAGAATCCCTCCTGTTCTCCACTCATTACTTGTATTAACTGCACCTGTTTGAACTCGTTACCTGTGTAAAAGACACCTGTCCACACACTCAAACCTCTCCACAATGGTCAAGACCAAAGAGCTGTGTAAGGACATCAGGGATAAAATTGTAGACCTGCACAAGGCTGGGATGGGCTACAGGACAATAGGCAAGCAGCTTGGTGAGAAGGCAACAACTGTTGGCGCAATTATTAGAAAATGGAAGAAGTTCAAGATGACGGTCAATCACCCTCGGTCTGGGGCTCCATGCAAGATCTCACCTTGTGGGGCATCAATGATCATGAGGAAGGTGAGGGATCAGCCCAGAACGATACGGCAGGACCTGGTCAATGACCTGAAGAGCGCTGGGACCACAGTCTCAAAGAAAACCATTAGTAACACACTACACCGTCATGGATTAAAATCCTGCAGCGCTCGCAAGGTCCCCCTGCTCAGTCCAGCGCACGTCCAGGCCTGTCTTAAGTTTGCCAATGACCATCTGGATGATCCAGAGGAGGAATGGGAGAAGGTCATGTGGTCTGATGAGACAAAAATAGAGCTTTTTGGTCTTAACTCCACTCGCCGTGTTTGGAGGAAGAAGACGGATGAGTACAACCACAAGAACACCATCCCAACCGTGAAGCATGGAGGTGGAATCATCATTCTTTGGGGATGCTTTTCTGCAAAGAGGACAGGACGACTGCACCATATTGAGGGGAGGATGGATCGGGCCATGTATCGCGAGATCTTTGCCAACAACCTCCTTCCCTCAGTAAGAGCATTGAAGATGGGTCGTGACTGGGTCTTCCAGCATGACAACGACCCAAAACACACAGCCAGGGCAACTAAGGAGTGGCTCCATAAGAAGCATCTCAAGGTCCTGGAGTGGCCTAGCCAGTCTCCAGACCTGAACCCAATAGAACATCTATGGAGGGAGCTGAAAGTCTGCATTGCCAAGCGACAGCCCCGAAACCTGAATGATCTGGAGAAGGTCTGTATGGAGGAGTGGGCCAAAATCCCTGCTGCAGTGTGTGCAAACCTGGTCAAGAACTACAGGAAACGTATGATCTCTGTAATTGCAAACAAAGGTTTCTGTACCAAATATTAAGTTCTGCTTTTTTGATGTATCAAATACTTATGTTATGCAATAAAATGCTAAATAACTACTTAAAAATCATACAATGTGATTTTCTGGATTTTTGTTTTAGATTCAGTCTCTCACAGTTGTAGTGTACCTATGATAAAAAAAATACAGACGTCTACATGCTTTGTAAGTAGGAAAACCCGCAAAATCGGCAGTGTATCAAATACTTGTTCTCCCCACTGTGTATCAGTGTTAATGACCAGATGTAGTACATAAAGGGAACACTAAAATAACACATCCTAGATCTGAATGAAATATTCTTTTTAAATATTTTTCTTTACATAGTTGAATGTGCTGACAACAAAAATCACACAAAAATGATCAATGGAAATCAAATTTATCAACCCATGGAGGTCTGGATTTGGAGTCACACTCAAAATTAAAGTGGAAAACCACACTACAGGCTGATCCAACTTTGATGTAATGTCCTTAAAACAAGTCAAAATGAGTCTCAGTAGTGTGTGTGGCCTCCACGTGCCTGTATGACCTCTCTAGAACGCCTGGGCATGCTCCTGATGAGGTGGCGGATGGTCTCCTGAGGGATCTCCTCCCAGACCTGGACTAAAGCATCCGCCAACTCCTGGACAGTCTGTGGTGCAACGTTGGTGGATGGAGCGAGACATGATGTCCCAGATGTGCTCGATTGGATTCAGGTCTAGGGAACGGGCGGGCCAGTCCATAGCATCAATGCCTTCCTCTTGCAGGAACTGCTGACACACTCCAGCCACATGAGGTCTAGCATTGTCTTGCATTAGGAGGTACCCAGGGCCAACCGCACCAGCATATGGTCTCACAAGGGGTCTTAGGATCTCATCTCGGTCCCTAATGGCAGTCAGGCTACCTCTGGCAAGCACATGGAGGGCTGTGCGGCCCCCCAAAGAAATGCCACCCCACACCATGACTAACCCACCGCCAAACCAGTCATGCTGGAGGATGTTGCAGGCAGCAGAACGTTCTCCACAGCAGCTCCAGACTGTCACATGTCCTCAGTGGGAACCTGCTTTCATCTGTGAAGAGCACAGGGCGCCAGTGGCGAATTTGCCAATCTTGGTGTTCTCTGGCAAATGCCAAACGTCCTGCACGGTATTGGGCCGTAAGTACAACCCCCACCTGTGGACGTCGGGCCCTCATACTACCCTCACGGAGTCTGTTTCTGACCATTTGAGCAGACACATGCACATTTGTGGCCTGCTGGAGGTCATTTTGCAGGGCTCTGGCAGTGCTCCTCCTTGCACAAAGGTGGAGGTAGCGGTCCTGCTGCTGGTTTGTTGCCCTCCTACGGCCTCCTCCACGTCTCCTGATGTACGGGCCTGTCTCCTGGTAGCGCCTCAATGCTCTGGACAATACGCTGACAGACACAGCAGACCTTCTTGCCACAGCTCGCATTGATGTGCCATCCTGGATGAGCTGCACTACCTGAGCCACTTGTGTGGGTTGTAGACTCGGTCTCATGCTACCACTAGAGTGAAAGCACCGCCAGCATTCAAAAGTTACCAAAAAATCAGCCAGGAAGCATAGGAACTGAGAAGTGGTCTGTGGTTATCACCTGCAGAACCACTCCTTTATTGGGGGTGTCTTGCTAATTGCCTAGAATTTCCACCTGTTGTCTATTCCATTTGCACAACAGCATGTGAAATGTATTGTCAATCAGTGTTGCTTCCTAAGTGGACAGTTTGATTTCACAGAAGTGTGATTGACTTGGAGTTACATTGTTTAAGTGTTCCCTTTATTTTTTTGAGCAGTATATATATCTCACAGTGTCAATGACCAGATGTAGTACATAGTGTTAATGACCAGATGTAGTATATAGTGTTAATGACCAGATGTAGTACATATATATCACAGTGTTACTGACCAGATGTAGTACATGTCTCCGTTGTTGAGCTGTTGACTGAGGAAGGCTTTGCAAAGAGACAGCAGCAGCTCTTCTTTCTCCTGGCTCTCTGCGTTACAGATTATCTCTACTGCGTCTCTGCCATCTATCTCAGCCACCTGAGGGAGGAAACAACCATGAATCCCCTCCAATTATGTTTATTGTCTTTCAGTCCACTCTGATTAGAGTCTGTTTGAAGATACCGAGTGAAAGGTAGTGACTGTACCTCCTTGAGCAGGTGTTCATGCAGCGAGGCCTTGTACAGGCAGGTGAGGTAGGCCTGGTGGAAGAACAGGTGCCTCCCCACCTCTGGGTGCTCCAGACAACTCTTAGCCAGGGCCATGGCCTCCTGCACGCGCTCACAGGCCTGCAGGTATCGCACACGCAGCTCAAAGAACACTGGCTTCTCCGAGCTCAGATACTTCTCCACTGTACCGGGGAGAGCGAGGGAAAGTGAGAGCAGAGAGTGAGGAGATGAGAGAGAATAAGAAATGCATAGAGAACTCACAAGCTTAAAAAAAAGTAGTGAAGGTACCTTCTGTCTGTGTGAGGACTGTGTCTTTCAGGATGGCCTGCAGAGTGGGTCTCTCCCAGGGGCCGCCATCTTTGATCACCTGCCTCACCTGTAGCAGGTAGACGTTCCTGTGTCTCAGCAGGCGGCGGTGGCAGGCCTACAGAGGAGGAGATGGGTCTCATGTTACACCACATGATCAGCATGGTTTCACTCTGTATGAACAAATATGCTACATCACGGTTGGCCTCACCTGAAAAGAGGCTAGTATGTCCTTCAAGGGGGCCTCCTGGCACTCCTCTTTACCGAAGAACAGCATCAGCTCGAAGAAGCTCCTGAAAACGTGACATATGCATTGGTCCAGTTCAGCTCGATTTTAGAGACAAGCCATGAAGGATTGTACAATGTAGAAAATAAATCAATAAATCCAAGTCAACACAGCACAGTTTGAGTCTGCATGAAAGTGTAAGAACCATATAAGTAAGTGCTTACAAGGCCAGACTGCTGAGAGCATAACTGACATGCTGACAGTCATCGGGGTAGGCAGCAGTGGCTCTGGTGAAGCAGGTAAGAGCTGTCCGCAGAACCTTCAGCTGGGGCAGCGGCACCTGCCATCTCTCTGTATGCTCCTCCACCAGCTAGACAGGGAGACAGATAAAGGGGGTGTGATTCAGGTACAAATTCCTGTCCAGATTATTTTTGATGTGGTTCCTGAATACTGATATGATCAACCTTTTTCCAGGTGCGGCATTGTAGAGATCGACGCAGACCTGTGTGGCTGCTGGCTAGCTATCTGAATTTGAAGCCAAATGTCACAGGAACGCTTCGGTGAAGTGTCGTGGAACGTTATGGTAGCTAGCTGGAATTGGGGTTCATTGCTTGTCGCTAGTTGCAGATTTCAACCGGCCCTCGAGTGCCAAACACAACTTGCTAACTAGTTAGCTCTCTTTGCAAACAAGTATACGTTATTATATTCAATGCGACAGCTTCACTAGCTAGCCTATCATTAGCCAACTGGCTAAATGTAAACACTGGTTTAGCATGCTAGAGAGGAAAAACATTTAGAGCCTTAGTTATAATTTATTCCAGTTTGTTATCTAGTAGACACAATCGGTGGACTAAGGTTACTTCACACTAATAGGCAAACAGTTTTGCATTTGCATGCTAGCTAGTAATTCTAGTTAACTATAGTAGCTTGCAACTTCACATTGAAATATGAACGTTAGCAAGCTAAAGTTAGCTAGTTAAGTTAGCTAAATAAAATAGTAACTATAGGCCGGCGTGGGTTGACTGAATTTGTTATTAATGCTAGCTAGTATATGTATCTTTTAGCTATTAAGTTAGATAATTACTTTAGCTACTGACGTTAGTTAGCTGGGCTACTGTACCTTGCTTTGTACTGATGAGCAACTGGCTATCTAGCTAGCTAACGTTAGCTTGGCGGAAGCACACTACTCCTTGCCTCTCTCCCAGATAAAATCAGAAATTGCCTTGGCTTACCTTACAAAACTCAGAGCAATATTCTTTGCTTTGTACTGAACAGTTGTCGTTAGAGTATATGTACAAAGTCTCCAGTTTCAATTCTAGTCTGTCTGTTTCCAAATCACTTTCCTCCTCCGCCATACTGGCTTGTTCACCTTGCGCCTATCAAAGAGCCAACTAGCGGGTACATTGATTTACTACAACAACTCATATCCTGGATTTTGATTGGATTAAAGCTACATCACGTTGTATTAAGATCATAAGGCATTTTAAATGTAGCTTCTGAAATGATCAAGAATTGAAAAGCAGGAAATCTTACTGACTGTGCATAGTTTATTTTATTTAAGTGCCAACTTGATAGTAAACTGTTGGAAAGGATAGACAGAGAATAAGACACAGGTAAAACATTTGATTTTGATTGAAAAAATTGTCAGCATAAGCGTGAACCATATTTCTGCATTTATTCATTTGAAATTCTGTCGTTTAGTAACAGTGTCAACCATGCCTCATTCTGCACTGTTACACTCTAATCAACATCTGAGAAAGCTAATGAATACAACTGTACAGATAGCCCTGCACGTTAGTGCCAATTGCACATAAGTAGAGAACATTCCTCACGTCACAGTGCAGTTAATGTCCTTCTCTCAAGAATCCCTCTGCCCTGCCACGAGTGACATCCCTAACCACATGCTGCAAATAAACATGGAATCTCAAAGCACAATACAATAGGCAGAATAAGACAAAACAATGATGACCTCGAATAGGAGAATACATATTCAGACAGCAAGACAAAGTCATTGACTGATGAGATTTGTTTTGAGATGAGTTTTTATAAACAATAAGAGATTATTTGAGTTACGAAGCACCCTTAGTTCTCAGCTTGGATAGCAGCATTTCATTCTTCCGGCACTCCTGTAAGAAAGAGTATTGGATCAGTAAACAACCTCAGTGATTCTCTTCTTTAACAGTTTAGAAAACAATATTCAGCTCTGGGAGACTACAATAAAATACATTCATAAAACAGTTAACTTGTTCCTGTTTTATTGTACAGACCCAGAACACTTTTCTCTCAGGCCTCACCTCTTTGAAGTCCTTGACAGTTTTGAAGTAGAGCCTCTGTTTATCCAGCAGCTCGAGGTACTCATCGTTCAGCTGGTCTCTCCTCATCTTGTTCTCCTGCTTCTTCTTCTCCATCTGTACACACATCACATTACCAATATGCTCTGCTTAATTATTTTCCACATCGCTGTCTAATTTATGTGTCACTAGGGCCAGGGGGTGAGCACCTGGCATGCTCAGTGAAAGCTGTCATTACGCAGTAGACAGTAAATATAATAATAGATGGTTACCTTGATGCGGCTTTGTTTGATTCCCTCGACTATCTGCTCCATCTGTCTCAAGAACTGTTCCTTGGCCCCCGAAGATGCCATTGCCCTGAGCAAGACAGAAAACCACAGCTTGGACAGGAAGTAAATCTGCTGGATTGGTATTACCCATTATACCAAATACAGGATAGGTTTAGAGAGGTTTAATTGTGACAATACTTACTGTTGGAAGTTGTCATGGATGGAATTCAGCAAGTTCACCTAAAGAAACAGATCAAGACAGAGGATGACTATGATGAGTAAACCGCTGATTTCAACTGCAATGGCTCTATGAAATTGATTGAGACAGTTTACCCTCTTCTCTTACCTCCTTCTCCAGGTAAACCTTCTTGTCATCTAATGTGTTATACAAGGTGAAGAACTGCTTGGTCTCTTTATGTGTTGCTGAAACTAAAGGATGAAAAAGCAAACATTAACACAGCATCATTCAGGAACCCACACACCCCAGCTACAGATTGTTCACTCCCTTACCGCAAGGCAGACGGTATCGGGTCTCGAACCAACAGGCACAGAGACAGTTTCTATTCACAAGCCATCAGACTGCTGAACCCTTGAACTGGACTGACTACCTGCACTGATTCTCTGCCCCTTAGCACACATGCAACCACACATATACATTCATGGTACATACACATCATGACTGCTGCTACTAAACTTATTTATTATTGCTAAATACTGCACCATTTAAACACTTGCCCTCCAGTCACCCATCCCCGATACGTATAAATATTGTACTGTAAATGGTTGAGTGCCTTCCTATATTTATACGTATGCAAAAAATTTATTATATTCTATTGAGCTCATTTACTTAGTAAGTTATATTCTTATCTTTTATTATTTCTCATTGTTGTCACATTAACGAGAGGGAACCTGCAAGCAAGCATTTAGTTGGACTGTGTATATTATGTGTATCCTGTCCATATGACAAATAAACTTAAACAAAAAATATACACAGTGTATAAAGCATGACAGACTGACCAGGTGAATCCAGGTGAAAGCTATGGTCTCTTATAGATGAAGGGGAGGAGGCAGGTTAAATATTTATTTTATAAGCCTTGAGACAATTGAGACATGAATTGTGTATGTGTACCATTGAGAGGATGAATGGGCAAGACAAAATATTTAAGTGCCTTTGAGCAAGGTATGGTAGTAGGTGCCAGGCGCACCGGTTCGAGTGTGTCAATAACTGCAACGCTGCTGGGTTCACGCTCAACAGTTTCCTGTGTGTACCCAAAAGACATCCAGCCAACATGAAGCTACTGTGGTGAAACATTAGAATCAACATGGGCCAGCATCCCTGTGGATCGGTTTTGACACCTTGTCTAAAGTCCATGCCCTGGCGAATTTAAGCTGTTTCGAGGGCAAAAGAGATGCAACTCAATACTTGGAAGGTGTTCCTAATGTTTTGTGCACTGTGTATAACTGCGTTTGATGCAAGAATTTGTTAAACAATATGCCAAAAACAGAGGATGAGACTAAGACACCCACCTTGGCCATAGAGCTCAATAAACCTTTTCTGATACTGGGTCAGTTCTGCCCTGCTCGGCACCTCATCTATCTTCCTCTGCAGGACGGCGATCTCACGGTTCCTACGAGCCTATCAGAGAGTAGACCTCAGGTCATGAGCAAATAATGGAAGTGGTAAGAGACCACTATTTGCATGATCCAAACAAAATTCCTAACTCAATTCAAGCGAAATAAGCATGAATGAATCCTGCTCCAGCAGTGTGTGTTGGAGATTTTACCATCAATAGTCTGATTTTTTGTAGCTTCTCTTTGTCTGTGTTGTACTGCTTTTCTATTAGCTGACTCCTCTCCTGAGAGAGACACAGAGAGAGAGAGAGAGAGAGAGAGAGAGAGAGAGAGAGAGAGAGAGAGAGAGAGAGAGAGAGAGAGAGAGAGAGAGAGAGAGAGAGAGAGAGAGAGAGAGAGAGAGAGAGAGAGAGAGAGAGAGAGAGAGAGAGAGAGAGACACAGAGAGAGAGAGAGAGAGAGAGAGAGAGAGAGAGAGAGAGAGAGAGAGAGAGAGTTACACATAGACAAAGAAGAGTTAGCTGGTCTTGGGAGGGCTCCTCTCAGGGCCAGTGTGCTACCTTCTCATCCTCCGTATCATCTCCTGACTCAATCTTCAGGTTCTCAATGTTCTGCTGCAGGCGAACCATCTCCTCCTGGAATCAAATAGCACTCCATATTAGTTGTGGTGCTCTTACCAGGAAATTAGTGAAATATATCAAATACAGTTGAAGTTGGAAGTTTACATACAACTTAGCCAAATACATTTAAAGTCAGTTTTCACAATTCCTGACATTTAATCCTAGTAAAATTCCCTGTCTTAGGTCAGTTAGGATCACCACTATATTTTAAGAATTTAAAATGTCAGAATAATAGTAGACAGACTTCAGCTTTGATTTCTTTCATCACACTCCCAGTGGGTCAGAAGTTTACATAAACTCGGTATTTGGTAGCACTGCCTTTAAATTGTTTAACTTGATTCAAATATTTATGGTCGCCTTCCACAATAAGTTGGGTGAATTTTGGGCCATTCCTCCTGACAGAGCTGGTGTAACTGAGTCAAGTTTGTAGGCCTTGTTGCTCACACACATCTTTTCAGTTTTGCCCACTCATTTTTTATGGGATTGAGATCAGGGCTTTGATGGCCACTCCAATACCGTGGCTTTGTTTCCTTAAACCATTTTGCCACAACTTTGGAAGAATGCTATCCATTTGGAAGACCCATTTGCAACCAAGCTTTAACTTCCTGACTGATGTCTTGAGATGTTGCTTCAATATATCCACATAATTTTCCTTCCTCATGGGGCCATCTATTTTGTGAAGTGCACCAGTCCCTCCTGCAGCAAAGCACCCCCACAACATGATGCTGCCAACCCTGTGCTTCACAGTTGGGATGGTGTTCTTCGGCTTGCAAGCTTCCCCCTTTTTCCTCCAAACATAACGATGGCCGTTATGGCCAAACATTTCTATTTTTGTACGATGGGGACAAAATAGATCTTTGTCCTCATGTGCAGTTGCAAACCATAGTCTGGATTTTTTATGGCGGTTTTGGAGCAGTGGTTTCTTCCTTGCTGAGCGGCCTTTCAGGTTGTGTCAATATAGGACTCGTTTTACTGTGGATATCAACACTTTTGTACCTGTTTCCTCCAGCATCTTCACAAGGTCCTTTGCTGTTGTTCTGGGATTGAGTTGCACTTTTTGCACCAAAGTACGTTCATCTCTAGGAGACAGATCGCGTCTCCTTCCTGAGCGGTATGACGGCTGCGTGGTCCCATGGTGTTTATGCTTGAGTACTATTGTTTGTACAGATGAACGTTTTACCTTCAGGCGTTTGGAAATTGCTCCCAAGGATGAAACAGAGGTCTACAATTTGTTTTCTGAGGTCTTGGCTGATTTATTTTGATTTTCCCTTGACGTCAAGCAAAGAGGCACAGAGTTTAAAGGTAGGCCTTGAAATACATCCACAGGTACACCTCCAATTGATTCAAATGATGTCAATTAGCCTATCAGAAGCTTCTAAAGCCATGACATCATTTTCTGGAATTTTCCAAGCTGTTTAAAAAGGCACAGCCTTGCCAAAACTATAGTTTGTTAACAAGAAATTTGTGGAGTGGTGGAAAAACGGGTTTTAATGACTCCAACTGTCCATCTAAACTTCCGAATTCAACTGTCCATCTATGAAGTATGTCTAACAAGTCATATGGACTATTATGACGTATTAGGGAAAGTGTGCAGACTCACTCTACAGTGTGTTCGGAATTCCTGCTCCTGGTGCTTTAGGTTCTCATTCATGCCCACCAGAGCCCTCAGCTTCTCCAACAGACTGTGGTACACACAGGGAGGAGGAGAAATGTCCAAAGCACATTTATCATTTCAGGGTTTTTCTATAGTAACAACCGCTGAATGAACGCCTTATGGTTGGTCTGCATGTGCAGTACTCACCCAGCATCAGCCTGGCCCTCAGCCTCTTCCAGGGAATTCAGCTCTTTCTCCAGTCTCTCTGTCTGCTCTGTGGCCTCCATCAGTTTGCTCTTAGCCTGCTCACACCCTGATTTTACCTCCAAGCGCTTGGCTTGTAGCTGAAAATACACAAAATACATACTTTTATTTACATCTGTCACTAAAAGAAAGAGCATTGTATCCTTCCATTAGAGAAATAAATGTCTATTTCATAATAAAGTACAGTAAAGTTCAGAGTCCAGTCCTCACCTCCTCCAACTGCTTGGTTTTCTGTTGAATCTGTTTGTTTAGAGAGGTTACCATCCTTCGGTGTTGCTGGACTGGCCCGTACCGCTCTGGACGATCCTCTGTAGACAGCTCTGACTGCTGGAAATGCGTGTGTGGGAACAAATTAACTACACAATGTGGCATTGACTTATTCTTTCAAATATGACATAAACCTGTTGATTGCAGTTAACCATTTAAGTGAGCCCTGATGTGAGAGTCGTTTACCTTCTCAGCGTACTCAGATGCTATCTGTTTAATCTCCTCAGACTGTAGCCCAACTATCTGGCCCACGGTGCTAGCTGTTAGCCTCCCCTGCAGGCAAACACAATGCAATAATACATGGCATAAAGCAGACGTTTTATCCAAAGAGACTTAATCATGCGTGATTATGGGTGGCCTGAATGGGAATTTAAACCACAACCCTTGGCATTGCAATGGTTGACACAAATCAACCACACAGTAAAGGCGCAGGCAAAGAGAGGAACTAAAGTCGTGCCTACCTCCTCAGTCGCCATGGCAGCCATGCTGGTCATCAGTGTTTTGATGCGCATCTGAGAGGAAATATGACAGGACATCATCATACAGATAGATGCATTCATGAATTATTGGACATGTGGCTATGGTTGGGTTTAGAGCGATACATGTGGGAAGGGACCTCACCTCCTCTGCTGCCTGCAGGTCCTCCTCCTCCTGCGACACCTCTGTCATCCCTTGAGGCGTGGCCTGTGAGCCCGGGGTCAACGAGGCTTTCCGATCCTCTGTCTGTAAGGAACAGGGGGTAACCATCTTTCATTATGAAGGCTTCACTTTCTACTACAGCTACAGTTGACAGAACACCTATAATCCACCAGTCTCCATCCCTGTAATAATGGATGAAATGATCAACCTACTGTCCCTGTATGTATCTTTCTGTAGAAGGCTGTAGTGTTAGGCTTTCAATTGATATAATTCTACAATTAACTACACATGTCAGGTATGAAAGACATTTTTGTAACTTGATGCGATTTCAATGAGGCCCACCTTGTCCTGTTTTGTCTGCTTGCTGAATCCATATCGTCTAAAATCAAGGAGAAATAGGTGCTTATATTAAATCACTGTTAAGATACTGGTACATTATAAGGAACACATTAACACATGCATGCATGCGCACACACACAGACTACATGCTTATTTGAAGTGTTTTGTACTCTCTTCTGTATTCAAACACACATAACAAGCATTCATGTGAAAAGCACTCCCTGCAGTGAACGAATCCATTTACATACTTACAGAAGGTAATCTGACATTCTAATACAAGGATGGATGATAAGCAGGAAAAGGATAGGAAAATGGAAGGAACACAATTATCAAATGGGATGAAATCACATTGCTTCTGATAATCAATGTGAAAATGACATGAACTGTGGAGAAAGTTGGATATGAAGAACTGAATACGGAGAAAGAGAGCGAGAAAGAAAGAGTGAGGCAGAGAGGTAGCCTACCTTCCATACTCCAGCAAGGTGGAGTGAACCCTGGACTCTTCATCCAGCAGCTCTCCTGCTTCAACCTGTCTCTTGTACTTCCTCTGAGGTTTATACACTTCCTGTCAATACCATAGGAGAAAAACAAATGCTGTATATGTGATTTTAATGTTTTTATACTATAACAAGGGGGGCCTGTATTGTGAAGGGACATGGGATAATGTGACCCAGAAATTACGTGTCAGCGAGTCACTCACCGATACATCTAGGACTGCTTTCACAGCCTTATCCTTTCTCTGCAGGAAGTCTTCATCCTAGGATGGAGGGCCAATACAGACAGGGTGCATAAGACAGGTTCATTCAGCGAAACGTTCAGAACGTTGCACTTAGAAATGTTATGAGTAGCACTGGAGTTTAATAGCCCTGCTATGGAGCCACCCTACAATAACAGTGCTCACCTCAGGAAAGCTGTGTGTCTTCTGGAACTGAGAGACAGAGTAGGCCCTCACATAGTCTCCCATCTCCTCCCTCGTCTCTATGGCTCTCTTCACCAGCCACTGAAGAACATACAACACAGGCAATGAATCAGACATGAGATCACAAACTAAGTGCAGTACTCTACTACAAAACTCTATTGTCTAGGAATGCACACCTGTATCACTGGAAATATATGGATGAAATCCAGCCCTTGGATCTGATGGGGCTCCAGGCGGTGAGGGCACTTCATTTTGGGCAGAACAGACACTATTTTCTCTGTGAGAGCTCTGCAATGAGAAACACAAGGTATACATATACACATATACATCAGTTACACTGGTCCAGCAACATCACTAACAGTAAACACAATCATGCTGGCTGTGAACTACTTACATTTTCTGTCCAATAGTTGAATTTTCCTGGAACAGTAGATCCACGTCAATGTCGAAGTTACATGTTGTGATGCACCATGTCATCCCTCCAACCACCTATGACAATATATGGTTCAGGGAAGTGGATGAAGAAATATGGATGTGTCATCTACAGGGTAGCAAGGAGATGATATACCGGGAATCGAAAGGAGTCTGCAGCTAACAAGGAGGAGGGTTGGCCTTGGCCACCCCTACGTAAGTTGTTAGTACTCACCTTATCAAAAGGTCCCAGTCCTTTGATTCGGGCTCTAAAGTATCCAGCAGCAAGCAGAAGTTCCAGGATTTCTGCAAGCTTGACACTCTGCTCCTCGTCCTCCCGTGTTTCAACCTGCAAGCCAAAGTTGCGAACATTAGTTGGTGTATATAGCAAACGGTGAACTAGCTAACGTAGCTAACTGGCAAACCCAGCCATGTTAACCTTGCAATGTTGTATAATAATAAAGGCACAAACCGCACCATATTTGGAAAAACGAAAGACTACAGCGTAACATTTAATTATGTTACCTGAATAAGATTTCCTTCTTGATCATATTGAGCTCCTATTTTCGACCCTGTTCTCACTCTCTGGAAAACAGACGTGGCCGCCATGTTGGACTGGTGTGATGTGTAGTCACATGACGAAAGCATATGTCTTTGGTCATTCCGTGAGAAATTGTGTTTACGATTTCAATACAATTAGGGTAAACTCAGCTAAATATCGACTGTACCACGGCCACAGTAGAGTGATGAGAGAGTTGATAAAGTGAGTATTGAGGTAACACGAATGGTGCATTTGAAGCGATTCAACTGTTTTAAAAGTTGCAATACCATATTTGTCCAGTGGAGAGAGCTAATGCCACTAAAAATTCAATGGAAAAGTCTTCTCGCGCACAAGATGAAGCTCTCGGTCTGAAGTCTTTCAACATCAGTATCTTTCACTTGAACAGGGTTGTCAATCTTCTTGGAGACAAAATCATACAACTTGAGATTAATCTCTCTTTCTCTGTGTGTGTGTGTGTGTGTGTGTGTGTGTGTGTGTGTGTGTGTGTGTGTGTGTGTGTGTGTGTGTGTGTGTGTGTGTGTGTGTGTGAGAGAGAGAGAAAGAGAACACTACAACACTCACATTTAATTCCCATTTGCCTCTGTCTCAAGTATGATGTTTGTTACAAAGAATATATTCACCATATTTGTAAGTAATACTGCAGCATTATCTAAAAGAACATCATTACAGAGCGGGTTACACCTTCAAGTAGGTGTGAGTCCTTTGGCCTCCGACATCTCTGTATTTCACATGATGGACACTCTATTAAAGTGGAGGATTCCATAATGGACTATGCATCAGTTCAGGTAACAGTTGTCAGGTTAAGCGCCCAGGTGGAGGATTCCATTAGAGACCCACAGTTCCTAAATCAGTCATTCTCTCTCTCTCTCTCTCTCTCTCTCTCTCTCTCTCTCTCTCTCTCTCTCTCTCTCTCTCTCTCTCTCTCTCTCTCTCTCTCTCTCTCTGTGTGTGTATTGAACTGCTTCTGTCAGGTAATTACTACAGCTTCATACACTCTACTCCCTGCCTCCTCAACAATGAAAAGAAACCAAGTCCTTGGACCTACCCATGCCCACCCGGCTGAGACCATTACAGGCAGTGTCTCTCACTCAAACATAAGACGCTTACAACAGTATATCACCTGACAAGAGGTGTATGGACTGCAGCCATCTCAAAACAGGGTTTTGGGCCAAAGGTTTTTCTTATATGTTGGAGCCATGTTGCAAGTTACTTATAACAGAATAACAAAATAGGCTACATGTTTTTCTTATGGCGACTAGAATACTATGGCTTACTGTGAAACACTACTGAAAACAGACGACATTCACAATGGTAGTATACATATGAAACAAGCCAGTTGATAGAAGAGAATCTTTGTTTACCCGTCATCCAAGGCCCTCTTTTTGCCCACACTGACAGGTGTAAGATGAACTTAGTTAGGCGCTAACCCGCTCATGCGCACCAAATTAAATTAATGGAACACATTTCCCACCTAATTAAGATGAAAATCTGTGTCAGTTGTAACCTTGCTGAGCACTAATTATGTACAAATGATTTATCATCTGTTCGGTCCTGAATAGCAATGGACTCACCTCACTGATAGTCATGGCCGCTGTTTAAGAGATGGCTGCTGATTAATACAGACAGTTTGTGCTACAGAGGAGCTGCACACAGCCAGCCAATGGGAACAGATGCACTGAATCTCCCTCCTTTCAATTAACCTATATTAGATGTGCAGCTGAGCATCACTGGGCTGAGCGTCACTGGGCTCGGCTCCGACATGTTTCTCCTGAATGAAAATAAAGTGTCTGCTGTCTGATATTTATGGAGTGTCTCACAATTTGTAATTGATGATGAATCCCATGTAGGGCATTTCAAATTGAGAGTGAACTGATGATACCTGTATGACGACCGGTAAATATACTATAGGAGTGAATAAACATCATCATATAGCACTCCTCATATATTAATATATTACCTTTCCTCCTGTTAGAATCTGAGCATATACATTCAACTTGAAAGGTCTGACCAGTGACTGGTTCATCACAAAAACAGACTAGTTCTATTATGGGGCCAGTAGATGGTGCAATTGGTTAAAATTGGCAGTGAGCAAGTGGGATACAAAATGCAGTAGGGATAAAAATGACAAAACACACAGAGCTCTGTACAATAGTGTAACTGGTGTATTCCGTTTTATTTCCGTGCTTTAAAGCTACATGGAAAACATTATATTTCAATGGGAGCCAACAGTGATTAGCATTAGAATCCTGGTCCTCATAGGGGTGAGGACACATTGGCCAATCTGTAATCAGTGTTCCACAGACTTGCTCACAAGGGATACGGAATGCTTTGTCATTATCATTCAAGATGCCACACACATTGCTGGTGTTGGTGCTTCTGTGTTGCCAGCTAAATGACATTAGCATTTTGCCTATAGTCGCAATAATTTTCCTCGACAATGATGAATTAGTAGACTTGGAACCACAAATAACTACCCTCTGTTTCTAAAGTTTCAGTACATATTCTTTCCCATCCTGTGTTTCTTTCTCATGTATTTAGAACGATAGAAAGCACTGTGTGCCCCTGTGTGCCTGCATAACTTGCTCCTTACAAACCTCACAGAATGTCTAATCATGCAACTATGGAGAATTTTCCATTACATTATTACTCTGGTTCATTAGGCAATACCACAAATGTGATGGTTGGTATTTCATTGTTGCTGTAAATGTCAATCACCCTTCTGAGGCACGTTTCTCTATTCATTCCTGGCTTGTCTTCTGAACACAACACAGTACATATGTTCATGGAGACTCACAGAATGTCAGTCAGGCACAGAGAGAGACAATATGTCAAGCCCTTATGGGTTATTCTTGATCCACTCTGAGAGCCCTGGGGACCTGAGGACATGCTGGAACATGCAAACATGTTTTCAAAAACACAGACTTTTCTTGGCACAGATGTGCATAGGTGGAATTTCAAATAAGGCGTTTCGTTAATTTTGTTTATGTTTGATAATATTCTCAATTCTCTATGGCATTTAGCAAACAACAATAATATTTAGTAATATTATGTTTCAAATGATTGACGACAACCACCATCGTCCCCCACACACAACGGCATAAAATATGTTATATGTATTTATTGGTCAGGCAGCCCCAGTGAAACACATACACTCAGCCATTTTACTTTGTTGCCCTCAGTGGTTTTCAGTATTAAATAACACCTCTGAGAGGCTGAGAGTTACGGTGGCACTGCAAAACGCATCTATTATCTCTGTCTGGGGATTGGTGGGCGAGTCAGGGAGGGGGTTAGGGGTTAATTAGAGACAACAGAAAGGTCAGGGGGCCTATTATGTCTGAGCTGAGATCTGTAACGGGCCAATAGGGGGTGACTTTAAAGAGAGGCGACAGCCGACCCCACCCTGCACCTTCCCCATCAGTCACATTTATACCATGGTTGTGTCTAACTGGGACACACAGGACTGGTAATGAAAATGTCCTTAACATTAAGCCAGTCAGGATGATGAATTGGGTCCCCAGCCATTTTCTCTCAGCATCACGGGGCCTCCAAATAGCCGTTGACAACTAATTGAAAACCCCTCTGCATCCTGCCTGTACCGAGCAGGCTCCCTATATCACTCTGATTATTAGGGTTAAGGACATCTCCCCGGGGACTGTTGGTACTGTTGAAGTGGATGGGACTTGTAGTGTCACCCAAGATGATAACAGTTCTAAATGAATTAACCACATGCTCTTCTTCTCTATGTGATTTTACATCCTAGCCATCCAGTGGAAAAAGATACTGTTAATGTTGAAAGTGTTTACACTGGTGTGCTGGAAAGTAGTTTAGTGACAGCTTTTCCTACTGTATGTGAGAGAAAAATGTGCCAAATAAGTCAAAAGGCTGTTGTGTCCCCGAAAAGTATAGCAGACAAATATCCCTGTCCTTGTAACGGCTCTCGTTTGTAGAAGGAGACCAAGGCGCAGTGTGGTAGGTGTACATCGTATATTTATTAATGACACCAAACAAAATAACAAAGACAAAAAAACAAAAGCGCACAGTTCTGTCAGGCTCAGATACTGAACAGAAAAAAAGATCCCACAAAACCCAAAAGGAAAATGACAACTTATATATGATCCCCAATCAGAGACAACGATAGACAGTTAGTTGCCTCTGATTGGGAACCACACTGACCAAAAACAAAGAAATAGAAAACATAGACCCGAGTCACACCCTGACCTAACCAAACATAGCGAATAATAAGGATCAGGGCGTGAAAGTACGCAAAGGTGCGGACTCAGGCCGCAAACCTGAACCTATAGGGGAGGGTCCGGTTGGGCATCTACTCTCGGTGGGGGCTCCAGTGCGGGACGCAGACCCCACTCCGCTTGAGGCTCCCCCCACTTCGGTGGCGCCTCTGGTGCAGGGATCGTCGCCGGGAACTCCGGACCGTAGATCATCGCTGCAGGCTCCGGACCGTCGCTGCAGGCTTCAGACCTTCGCTGCAGGCTCCAGACCTTCGCTGCAGGCTCCGGACTGTCGCTGGAGGCTCCGGACTGGGGACCGTCGCTGGAGGCTCCTATCCCTGGATTTTCACTGCAGGCTCCATGCCATGGATCAACACTGCAGGCGCCGGGCCATGAATCATCACTGGAGGCTCCGGGCCATGAATCATCACTGGAGGCTCCGGGCCATGAATCATCACTGGAGGCTCCGGGCCATGAATCATCACTGGAGGCTCCGGGCCATGAATCATCACTGGAGGCTTCGGGCCATGGATCATCACTGGAGGCTTCGGGCCATGGATCATCACTGGAGGCTTCGGGCCATGGATCATCATTGGAGGCTTGGTACGTGGAGCCGGAACAGGTCTCACCAGACTGAGGAGACGTACTGGAAGCCTGGTGCATGGAGCTGCCACAACACGTTCTGGCTGGATACCCACTTTAGCTCGGTGAGTGTGGAGAGCTGGCACAGGAAGCACTGGGCTATGAAGGCGCACTGGAGGCACAGTGCGTAGAGCAAGCGCAGGATATACTGGGCCGTGGAGGCGCACTGGAGGTCTGGAGCGTAGAGCTGGCACAACGCATCCTGGCTGAATACCCCCTGTAGCACGGCAAGTGCGGGGGGCTGGCACAGGGTTGTGCTGGCGAACTGGGGATACCGTGCGTAGAGCTTTTGCAGGATATCCTGGGCCGAGGAGACGCACTGGAGACCAGGACCGCTGAGCCGGCACAATCTGTCCTGGCTGGATGCCCACTCTAAGACAGCAAATGCGGGGAGCTGGAACAGAGCGTACTGGGCTGTGAATGTGCACTGGAGACACTGTGTGCATCACCGCATAACATGATGCCTGACCGGTCACACGCTCCCCACGGTAAGCACAGGGAGTTGGCTCAGGTCTAAACCCTGACTCCGCCAATCTCCCCGTGTGCCTCCCCCCCAAAAAATACTTGGAAGCTGCCTCTCGGGCTTCCGTCATTGTTCTAACTCCTCGTATCGTCACCGTTCTGCTCTCGCTGCCTCCATCTGCTCCCTTGGACGTCGATACTCTCCGGCCCGCGTCCAGGGTCCTTCTCCATCCAGGATTTCCTCCCATGTCCACTCCTCTTGGCCATGCTGCTTGTTCTGTTTTTGGTGGGATCTTCTTTAACGGCTCTCGTTTGTAGAAGGAGACCAAGGCGCAGCGTGGTAGGTGTACATTGTATATTTATTGATGACACCAAACAAAATAACAAAGACAAAAAAAACGAAAGCGCACAGTGCTGTCAGGCTCAGATACTGAACAGAAAACAAGATCCCACAAAACCCAAAAGGAAAATGACAACTTATATATGATCCCCAATCAGAGAAAACAATAGACAGCTGCCTCTGATTGGGAACCACACGTGGCCAAAAACAAAGAAATAGAAAACATAGACTTTTCCACCCGAGTCACACCCTGACCTACCCAGAATAATAAGGATCTCTAAGGTCAGGGCGTGACAGTTCTGCTCCTCACAGCATGCTCAATCAGTAACATGATCCCCTTCTTTCCCCTGTCATTTTTCATTCACGATGGCTGCACGACTTCTCCTCTCAAGTTTCTTATCACTGTTCACTCAACACATTTGATTTGCTCCAGCATGTGATCTAATAGGCTTATGCTATGGAGGTGACGCAGTCACAGTGTGGAGTGGATCACAGTTAATCCCCATTTACACTTGAATTTGGTATTCAGTATTCATAAACCCTCATGCTGGGGTTTAAAGGATTATACACCTCTCCTGATGCCTTCTCAAAGTCTCACAGACCATCCACGCTCACTCAGTTTATTATGATTTTATGTTTAATACTACAACTCTGGATTTCATGCAATGGATTTTATGCAATGGATAGACCAACCATGTAAATAGTTCCTAATGACAAGTCAGATGTGATCTATATTAAATACATTATTTAATCAACACTGCTATGATATATAAATTGAATGACAGTACCAGTAAAAAGTTGGGACCCACCTACTTTTTTCTTTCTTTTGAATATTTTCTACGTTGTGGAATAATAGTGAAGACATAAAAACTATTAAATAATACATAGGAATCATGTAGTAACCATAAAAGTGTTAAACAAATCAAAATATATTTTAGATTTTAGATTCTTCAATGTAGCCATCCTTTGCCTTGATGACAGTTTTGCACACTCTTTGCATTCTCTCAACCAGCTTCATGAGGAATGCTTTTCCAACAGTCTTGAAGAAGTTCCCACATATACTGAGCACTTGTTGGCTGCTTTTCCTTCATTCTGCGATCCAACTCATCCCAAACCATCTCAATTGGGTTGAGGTCGGATGATTGTGGAGGCCAGGTCAACTGATGCAGCACTCCACCACATGGTGGTTGGAACTTTTGTTGTGTTCGGACACACCTACTCATTCCAGGGTTTTTCTTTATTTTTTATATTTTCTAAATTTGTTTAACACAAAAAAAGTTTTCAAAAAATATATATATATTTTACATTTGAGATTCTTCAAAGTAGCCTTGATGACAGCTTTGCACACTCTTGGCATTCTCTCAACCAGCTTCATGAGGTATTCACCTCGAATGCATTTCAATTAACCGGCGTGCCTTGTTAAAAGTTCATATGTGGAATTTCTTTCCTTCTTAATGCGTTGGAGCCAATCAGTTGTGTTGTGATAAGGTAGCGGTAGTATACAGAAGATTGCCCTATTTGGTAGAAGACCAAGTCCATATTATGGCAAGAACAGCTCAAATAAGCAAAGAGAAATGACAGTCCATCATTACTTTAAGACATGAAGGTCAGTCAATTTGGAAAATGTTGAGTTTTTTTAAAGTTTCATCAAGCGCTATGATGAAACTGGCTCTCATGAGGATCGCCACAGGATAGGAAAACCCAGAGATTCCTCCACTACAGAGGATAAGTTCATTAGAGTTAACTGCACCTCAGATTGCAGCCAATATAAATGGTTCATATAGTTCAAGTAACAGCCACATCTCAACATCAACTGTTCAAATCAAATCAAATCAAATGTATTTATATAGCCCTTCGTACATCACCTGATA
Source organism: Oncorhynchus keta (assembly GCF_023373465.1). Taxonomy (NCBI): domain Eukaryota; kingdom Metazoa; phylum Chordata; class Actinopteri; order Salmoniformes; family Salmonidae; genus Oncorhynchus; species Oncorhynchus keta. Next base: position 27,782,256 of record NC_068427.1, on the reverse strand, counting down.
TCTCAAAGTGCTGTACAGAAACCCAGCCTAAAACCCCAAACAGCAAGCAATGCAGGTGTAGAAGCACGGTGGCTAGGAAAAACTCCCTAGAAAGGCCAAAACCTAGGAAGAAACCGAGAGAGGAACCAGGCTATGTGGGGTGGCCAGTCCTCTTCTGGCTGTGCCGGGTGGAGATTATAACAGAACATGGCCAAGATGTTCAAATGTTCATAAATGACCAGCATGGTTGAATAATAATAAGGCAGAACAGTTGAAACTGGAGCAGCAGCACGGTCAGGTGGACTGGGGACAGCAAGGAGTCATCATGTCAGGTAGTCCTGGGGCATGGTCCTAGGGCTCAGGTCCTCCGAGAGAGAGAAAGAAAGAGAGAATTAGAGAGAGCATATGTGGGATGGCCAGTCCTCTTCTGGCTGTGCCGGGTGGAGATTATAACAGAACATGGCCAAGATGTTCAAATGTTCATAAATGACCAGCATGGTCGAATAATAATAAGGCAGAACAGTTGAAACTGGAGCAGCAGCACGGCCAGGTGGACTGGGGACAGCAAGGAGTCATCATGTCAGGTAGTCCTGGGGCATGGTCCTAGTAGGGCTCAGGTCCTCTGAGAGAGAGAAAGAAAGAGAGAAGGATTAAGGCAATGGGTGGCTACTTTGAAAAATCTGTTTGTTTTTTCTTCTCTAAAATCTCAAATCTAAAACACCTTTTTGGTTACTACATGATTCCATATGTGTTAATTCATAGTTTTCATAGCTTAACTATTCTAGTAAAATATAAAGAAATATCCTTGAATGGGTCGGTGTGTCCACACTTTTGACTGGTATTGTATGTATTTTAATTTAAACCACTTTTGTGTATTTTATAATTTGATATATCAAAGACAGGCTTTCCTTTTATCCTACCTGGGCAGAGCTTGGACTTTCCCTGTATTCAAAACCAAGTGGGAAGGTGGTATTTACCAGATAAGACTGGGAAGAATCCACTTGTACGCCACTCCAACTGGTAATTAGCTACTAGTGGGAAAGTCGTTTATCATCCCTGAGCTCCAATTTCTCTAATGCCGAATTCACACGCTAGTCAGAACTAGGAAAATGGGAAATGTTTGACTTGCTAACTGGTTGTAGTTCATCACAAGTTGGACATTTATGAGTTTATTCGTTCCTACTAGCATCACATGCTGACCTCTGACGACACCTACTCAGGAAATTACCTCGATAACAGCATTTTCGGCAGTTAAATGTTTTTTAAAGCATTATATTAATATGGTTTTTGAACACTGTAATTTAATAACAAACATGATAGCTGTACTTTTAGTTTATGGTTGATGACGGAGCTTGTTGGCCATTAGCCAATCAGCGTTTCTCAACAAGTTTAAAGCATGTAACTGGTATTTACGACTTCACAACAGTTAATTTCCACCTTATGAGGTGTGGGTAAGAGGGTGGACAGGAAAAAAAGGAGAAAAGTGGAACATATTATAAGTAAATATGGAATGTGGGAATGCGCAAGCGTTCTGGAATATCTGATCATGGAGAATATGGCAGACAGGAGAAAGTGAGAAAAGTGGAACATGGTTTGAGTGAATATGGAGAGGTGGATCACACAGAACTTTGGAACAGCTACAGAAGGAAATTGAATGTGACGAAAGTGAGGATGAATTAACTACGGTGGCAGGTGTGGTAAAGACCACAAAGTTTGAGCCTCGTCCTGGTGATGACAAAGATGATTCTGACCCAGTGGGAGTGAGATTTTTGGAGAGAATGGATCTTTGCCTTCTGGCAGATCCATATGTGGTGTCATTTTGGGTGGAGAAGAGGTTGGGAAATGTTGGGTCGGTGCAAGTGAAACTAATGATGATTTTTTGCATTTCTGCTAACCAGAGGGAGCGTGCACCATGCAACTGGGAACAAGAACTGTGACTTGCTTTCCTCTCTAGAGCAGGGTTCCAATGAAAGGAGTGATAACTGGAGTCGCATTAATTAAGTGTTGAGGAGGATCAACTGAAGTTGAAGATTCCCAAGGTCTGTGACGTCTGCTGTTTCGTGTGACACAAATGTGGTGGAGAGCATGGCAAAACAGAGAAAACACTGTCTGTACTACTGAGTTTTGATGCCGTCTTTACCAGATCAAGTCAAGTTAGGATGTGTTAGTTATCCCGTGAGAGCTTTTGTCCTGAATCCATTCCGGTGTTTTAGGTGGCAAGCTTATTGTCATGTGTTAGCAGTGTGTAGGAGGGAGGTTCCGAGATGTGAGAAGTGTGCAGGAGGACATGAGACCAAGGATTGTGTAGTGTGTTAACTGTAGGGGTACCCATGGTGCTGGAGATCAGAGGTGTCAGGTGAGAGAAAAGCAGGTTGAGGTTCCCAGGATAGGAGTAGTACAGAAGGTGTCATATGCTGAGGCACTGAAGAGAGTAGTAGAGGATGGGTCCAGGGAGAGGGATCCTCTTAATTTAAGAGGCAGAGGGGCGGCAGGGTAGCCTAGTGGTTAGAGCGTTGGACTAGTAGCCGGAAGGTTGCAAGTTCAAACCCCCGAGCTAACAAGGTACAAATCTATCGCTCTACCCCTGAACAGGCAGTTAACCCTAGGCCGTCATTGAAAATAAGAATTTGTTCTTAACTGACTTGCCTAGTTAAATAAAGATAAAATAAAAGAGGCAGAGGCCAATGGAGAGTAATAGGATTAACATGTGCTTCAGTAGGGTTGTTTTTGTGGCGTTCATGGCCATGGTTGTCAATTGTACCGCATGGAATGGATTGTCACAGAGGATAGATGTTGTGGTGGTATCTGCAGAGAAGATATTGGGTGTATGAGATTTTACTGCAGAAGAGTTCATTCAAAATGTAATGAGTACTTTTGGGTGCCAGGGAAAATGTATGGAGTGAAAAGTGCATTATTTTCTTTGGGAATGTAGTGAAGTAAAAGTAAATGTTGTCAAAAATATAAATAGTAAAGTGCAGATACCCCCAACAACTACTTAAGTAGTACTTTAAAGTATTTTTTACTTAAGTAATTAAACCACTGAAGGCTGCTGAGGGGAGGACAGCTCATAATAATGGCTGAAATGGAGCAAATGGAACGATTCCACCTACTCCGCTCCAATCATGATCACGAGTCCGTTCTCCCCAATTAAGGTGCCACCAACCTCCTGTGCGCTGAACATTGTTTAAGAACAACGTGTCGGTTGGTCAGTGTGTACATGAGAGGTTACGTCATGGTACACATGCAGAGATATTAGAGAAAGGAGATGGATACCTCATTGAGAAATGACTGGTGGAACGTTAAACACCCCACCCAGCAAACTGTCGACCAATCGCGTTGACATTGTCATTTTACGTCACCAGGTTGCTAAGCGTGTCGTCACGCAGTGCCTTCTCAAAGTCAGAGTATGAGTCGAGAAATCTGACTATTTTCCTTGAAAGTGCGTAATAAAATGATTCTAAAGCTATCGAATATTACACATAACAAGTTAATTGTCTAATATATTGGAAAATATTTATAATGTTGTACTTTTTGTTGGGGTTTTGAGCTTGCACCCAATTGACTCCCATTCAACCCTTGAAGGACAGCTCTCCTTGTGCCAGAATAGCCCAGAATGCATTGTGGGGCCCATTGATGACGCACGGGCAACGCACACAGTTGCTGTTAACATGATTTTAATTAGGTTTCTCATCTCCTTGAAAGTATCTCTGGTTTTAGGAGCTGATTGGTTTGGCACCTAGCCAGTGCCAAGCCGGTTCATCGGAAGTTAGCGAGAAGGTTAATTTCGAAGCTAGGTCTCAAACTCCTTCCTGCTAACTACATAAAAACATAACGTGGAATGTGTACTTTACAATTTTAGAAAATATACTTTTGAAACGTTGAAGGTAAGATTCCTTATTTAATTAAGGCAAATAGCTTGTGGATATCAGTCACATCAGCAGACTGACGAAGCTTGCTGGCTAGCTAACTCGTCAGGCAGCTATGCTTATCAACAAAATGTGATTATCGTCAATCAACTATGTACAAATTACTAAGTAACAAAATCGACTATGTAAGCTAGTAGTTGTTTGTATCCAACATTGTGTTTTGGAAAGTATAATGCCAGCTAGCTACAGTAGTTGGCTGGCTATCTTCTAGCGTTACAGTAGCTAGATAGCTACGGTCATCACAACGAGTTAACTAGGTAGCTTACTAACGTTACGTTGCTCTGCAAATACAGACGCACGTTACGGTTATATCAACTCAGTTCGTAGATGAAACGTTTATGCATGCATGCATGTAGTTAGGTATTAAAGTAGCGAGCCATATGGCAAACGTGTTCAATCATTTTTCTGAGGCTAAACATACACTACATGGCCAAAAGTATGTGGGCACCTGCTCGTCGAACGTCTCAATACACAATCATGAACGTTGATATGAAGTTGGTCCCCCTTTGCTACTATATCAGCCTCCACTCTTCTGTGAAGGCTTTCCACTGTTGGAACATTGCTGCTGGGACTTGCTTTCATTCAGCCACGAGTATCTAGTGAGGTCGGGCACTGATATGTTGAGCAATTAGCCCTGGCTCGCAGTCGTCGTTCCATTTCATGGGGTTGATGTCAACCCAGATTAATCTGTCGGACTGCCAGATGGTGAAGCATGATTAATCACTCCAGAGAACGCGTTTCCACTGCTCCAGAGCCCAATGGCAGCAAGCTTTACACCACTCCAGCTGATGTTTGTGTGCGGCTGCTCAACCATGGAAATTTCATGAGGGTCCAGTCCAGACGAACAGTTATTGTGCTGGAGCTCAGTAGTGAGTGTTGCACCTGAGGACAGATACTTTTTCACACTACACGCTTCAGCTCTCGGCGGTCCCTTTCTCTGAGCTTGTGTGGCATACCACTTTGCGGCTCAGTCGTTGTTGCTCCTAGACGTTTCCACTTCACAATAACAGCACTTACAGTTGACCAGGGCAGCTGTAGCAGGGCTGAAATTGTATGAACTGACTTGTTGGAAAGGTGGCATCCTATGACGGTGCCACGTTAAGTCACTGAGCTTTTCAGTACGGGCCATTCTACTGCCAATGTTTGTCTATGGAGATTGCATGGCGGTGTGCTCAATTTTATACACCTGTCAGCAACTAGTGTGGCTGAAATAGAAGAATTCACTCATTTGGATGTCATAAGGTGAATGCACCAATTTGTAAGTCGCTCTGGATAAGAGCGTCTGCTAAATGACTTAAATGTAATGTAAATGTAATTTGAAGGGGTGTCCACATACCAGTGGCCATGTACTGTGTGTATGTGGTTTGGTGTATGTAAAGCCAAATTACTGTAAAGTCTATACCTGTCGTATTCGGTGCATGTGACCAATGCAATTAGATTTTCCTCTTGAGTCTATAAAGAAATTAACTGTAGAATATGAATATTCTAGTTAAGGCGTTAACATAGATTACCACATTGAGTCATAATACCCATAAAACATATTGGTCAAACAGGGAAATGGTTCCAGTCATTTGTTCCACCATACATGGCTGTGTTCCATGTAGGTCTACCCTGGTGTGAAGTTTTGATAAATGTGTAAATCTCTAGGACAAGGTGACTTATCAATATATTCACCTGTATTTACCCCCCAAAAATGAAACGCTAATTAGCTGCCAATTGTGGCTATCATAACTACAAATGCCATAATGATCTGGATGAGACTGCCAAATTGAGGCAATGGTAAGAATCTCTGGATTAACTATCTGTTAGCCAAATGTGGTACGTTTCTTTTAAAATTACATTTCTGTGAACTGTCTTGTGCAAGTTTTAAATTGACACAATACCTGTTAGCAAAGCTGTCTGCGAAAGATGACATACTGGAGCTTACAGGGATTTGTAGTCTTGCATGATGACTCCACTGTGGGGCTCAATTTACTAGCTAGTCAGGGGAAATTCCACAGTAAGAGGGATGCTGAGACTCAGATTCTTCACCTTAAAATCTTTGTCAAACAAACACCAATCACTTACAAATTTTAAACAAGGCAACATTAAACATGTTGTTCCCCAGGAATAATGCAGCTTGTGACTGCATGGGACGTAAGTTTTGTGTCTTATGACAGCTGGTTGTATGATATTTGAAAAAGCAAACAGTCAGCGTAATTCATTTTCATTTTTTAAATGAAATATCTCTATGGCAAGATGCATAATTCACCCAGGTTTCGTCAAAATCTGACTAGTGGTGTCAGATCACGTGTGTATTCATACCTCTTGTCTTATTCCACATTTTGTGTTACAGCCTGAACATGTTTTCTTTCATCAATCTACACACAATACCCCATAATGACAAAGTGAAAACATGTTTTAGATGTATTGAAAAACAAAATATCTAATTTACATAAGTATTCACACCTTTGAGCCAATGCATTTTAGAATCACCATAGGCAGTGATTACATTTTAGTCTTTTGGGGTAAGCCTCTAAGAGTTTTGCATTGTACAATATTTGCACTTTTTTTTTTTTTTTTTTTTACATCTTCATGCTCAGAGATTTTCAAGCCGGTTTAAGTCCAAACTGTAACTAGGCCACTCGGGAACATTCAATGTCGTCTTGGAAAGCAACTCCAGTGTATATTTGGCCTTGTGTTTTAGGTTATTGTCCTGCTGAAAGGTGAGTTTGCCTCCCAGTGTCTGATGGAAAGCAGACTGAACCAGGTTTTCCTCTAGGACTTTGCCTGTGCTTAGCTCTATTCTGTTTTATTTTTATCCTAAAAAAAACTCCCTAGTCCTTGCCAATGACAAGCATATCCATAACATGATGCAGCCACCACTATGCTTGAAATTATGACGAGTAGTACTCAGTGATGTGTTTCTGGATTTGCCCCAAACACAACTTTTTGTATTCAGGACATAAAGTTAATTTCTTTCCCACATCTTTTGTTTACACATAATGTGATTTATTATGGATAGTCAGATTTTTTTTTTAACAAAGAATGATTTCCCTAATAATCCTGTTTTTATATGGACACATCTGAAATCCAGCTGCTTGATGGCGCTTTCATAAATGCAGGAAATCGCTCCACAAAATAAACGTTCTACCACAGCGACCATGTTCTTTTTGGAAAGTATATTTGATTCTGAGTTTGGACATATAACGTTTGTATGTGAACTATTTCTAAGATGCATACATTCAGTGGTTCCGAACTCCCTTCAGTCGCGCTGCAGAGGGAGGTTTGCGCTACCGGTGCTAGCACATTTGCAGATCAAATAAACAGCTGGAACACCAATTTTTAAGGTGTTTACATGTCCTAATAATTTGGAAGATTGCTCAGAATCAAGGTGTTTAAATCGGCATATGCTTACTTTGATTTTGTCCTTACTCCGATATAAAGATAACCAATAAGGAGTTTACATGACTATATATTTAATTATTCCTGCACATGTAAATGTACTCCGTGTTGTTGATCCATCGTCTGTTTTCTCCTATCACTGCCATTAAACTCTGTAACTGTTTTAAAGTCACCATTGGCCTTGTGGTGAAATCCCTGAGCAGTTGCCTTCCTCTCCTGCAACCGAGTTAGGAAGGACACCTGTATCGTTGTAGTGACTGGGTATATTGATGCACCACCCAGTGTAATAAATAACTTCACCATGCACAAAGGGAAATTAAATGTCAGCTTTTCTTTTGTTTTTTGCCATCTACCAGTAGGTGCCCTTCTTTCCGAGGCATTGGAAAATCACCCTGGTCTTTGGTTGAATAAGTGTTTGAAAGTCACTGCTCCACTGCGGGGCCTTACAATTTTCTGTATGTGTGGGGTACAGAGAGAAATCACGCGGAACACTTATTGCCCACATTGAGTCCATGCAACTTATGTGACTTGTTATGCACATTTTTACTCCTGAATTTATTTAGGCTTGTCATAACAAAGGGATTGCTATTTATGGACTCGACATGTACATTTTTAATGAATTTGTAAACATTTCTAAAAACCATAATTCCACTTTGACATAATGGGGTATTATGTAGGCCAGTGACCAATTCTCCATTTAATCAATTTTATATTCAGGCTGTAACACAACAAAATGTGGAAAAGTCAAGCGGTGTGAATACTTCTGAAGGCCCCCTTGGGACAATCAATGTCATTTTGTAAATACCAGCTCTTAATGACAAGACTTTTACCCACATTTAGTCAAAATCGGGGCAGTGGTGTCTTGATATCGAGTGGATTAAATACACTTATATAACCTTAGCGTGTGTGCAATGTTTCAGCACTCGGAGTCACAGATCAAAAGATAAACATGCCAGTTAGAGCATCACCGGGTGGTCGATAAGAATGTTTTTACAAGTCTAACAAAAGGTGTTACAATATGAATATCCTTGACTGCTTTATATGCATTTATGTGCCAGACCACACCCCCTTGTGAATGTTTATTGGTCAATAGAAGCTGTTTTAGGTATTAGTCTAGAAAAATGTGCATTGAGACCTTTGTACCTAGATACAAGATATCAAGGTTTGTGCAGATTGGTCATTCGGTGCCAGAAGACTAGTGTTTTTAAGTGTGTTTTTTTTTTCTCAATTCAAAATGGTGAAAAGTCTGTCTTGGAGGGGTCCCGGTGGCAAATTTGTTCATTGTGAGAGGGACCTATGTACTGAATTTCATGACTTCGGTCAATCAGGGTGATGGGCATGACCTTTCAAAAGTAGCATTTTAAAACTTATAATACCGCCACCATCTGGCCAATCAGTATAATTTTGTAATTGCTGGATCTCTATGGCAAGATGCGTCATTCACCCAAGTTTCGTCGTCATCGTGCCAGTGCTGTGATATTGCCTGTGACTAACATACGGCTGGATGGAGACTGATGCATTGTGCCCTACCCAATTTATTCTTGGGGGACGACTAAACATACAACTCTATGCACAAGGACGACTTTTCATTTAGATTTTTTACAAAGACCCATTTTGAACAGTGCAGATGCAACGTTTGGTGACAGAATGATGGTATAAACAGCACAAACCGTCATTCTGTTACCAAACTTTGCATCTGCACTTCTTGCTCACAGATTTCACAGTCCACACCTCTGGGCTGTCTGTGGTTGGTTGTTGGATGTTAGCCACACTTGAATACATAAATATGTTCTTGTGTTTCAGGGTGTTGGTGATGTCAGTGGACAGTAAGATCACTTGAGGATAAAGTTAGCGTTTCCCTTTTCTCCTCCTGTCCTGGCGTCCACGGTTGCTCAGGCCTTGGCAGCCATGGCCGACTCTACAGTGGTCAGCGACCAGCAGCCGCCCGGGTCCGGTCAGACTACTCCTTCCAGAGGACCGTACATCGCGGTGATCACAAACAGAAACACCAATCTGGGGATCCGCGGGTTCATGCTGTTCTCTATAGGAGTGTTCTTGGCTTTGGTGCTCAATCTGCTGCAGGTGGACCATGTTTGTTTTTGTCTTTTAATGATACATCTCTTGATCAAGAAAACATTGAAGGTGACAGAGTACTAAAGTAGTTCCTGATTGTTTTCTCTTGCTGCAGGTACAGAGGAACGTCACTCTGTTCCCCCCTGATGTCATCAGTAGCATCTTCTCATCAGCCTGGTGGGTGCCGCCCTGCTGTGGAACCGCCTCGGGTAGGGCGAACACACACACACACACAGGTTTTTGCCCGCCAGACTTGACTTCTATAATGATTAAATTGTTGTCCCCTGGGTTTGCAGCACAGAGAGTAGATGTAGCTGCTATTCCCTAGTGGACCAGTAGATGGGCACAACAGCCCCAGGCCTGTTTCCCCCTGAGACTGAGACTCCCGTGCTCCACTGCTCAGCCTGGGGGAGTTGGAGGTTTCCGCTGTTACTGCACACTGGGCTGTTTGCATCATGCTGTAGCTATTGGGTTTTATTGACTAGTCAAGACCAGAGCAGCACTTCACGTTTACTGTACATAGTTACTTTAACTTGTCTGTACAGTTCTTGTGTATTATTGAACCTATAACTTTCAAAGGGGGCTAACCTGAAATGTTTTTTTTGTCAGAATAGCATTGATGCTATGTGATGGGCTGGCATGGCAGCCTTTCTCTCCACAACAATACTAACAGGAATGTACGTCACGGATTGCTGCTGCAGCAATAAAGCTGATTGTTGATCTCTGATCCTCTCCCTATTTCTGCGCCATCTCACCCTGCAATCCCCTTCCTCTCTCTCCATCTACTGCTCTCTCACAGCAATGATCGGTCTGTTGTATCCATGCATTGACAGTAGGCTCGGCGAGCCCCACAAGTTCAAGCGGGAGTGGTCCAGTGTGATGCGCTGTGTGGCCGTGTTCGTTGGCATCAACCATGCCAGCGCTGTATCCTCTAGGCCTACCTGCCTGTCTGACACTCACTGAATTGATGTACATACCATAATACAAGATGTGCGTAAAAACCATGGGGCAAAAGCATCCCATGACACTTCCTCATTCAAATCAAACTTTAAGTGTATTTATAATAGCAACAAACTTTACAATCAAATTAATGAAGTAAAATAAAATGAAGCAATAAAGGGGATGAATAAAGTGCATAAAACAAAGGATGTGTAAAACAAGATTACCAAGCGAAAAAAGGTGTGTTTTTAAATGTGATATTCTGTTTACAAGAAAGCACCTTACTCTGAGTAGAAACCATAGTTTCTGTGTGGACTATCCTACTACAAGCTCAGCTGTCCTTAACCTCTCTCAGAAAGTGGACTTTGCGAACAACGTGCAGCTGTCCCTGACGCTGGCTGCCCTGTCCATCGGCCTGTGGTGGACATTTGACCGGTCTCGCTCTGGCTTTGGCCTGGGGGTGGTCATCGCCCTGCTGGCCACTCTGTCCACTCAGCTCCTGGTCTACAACGGAGTCTTTCAGTGAGTACTACTACAATATATTACAGTACAATTTACAGGACATACATATATTATAATAAGGTCTGTTGACTTTAATTAACGCTTTACATTTATTATGCCGTAAAAAAGTTTGCCGCCGTTAATCTCCATTTTTCTTTTTAATCGCACATATTTCCGCACGGACCCTATTCCGCGCGGACCCTATTCCGCGCGGACCCTATTCCGCGCGGACCCTATTCCGCGCGGACCCTATTCCGCGCGGACCCTATTCCGCGCGGACCCTATTCCGCGCGGACCCTATTCCGCGCGGACCCTATTCCGCGCGGACCCTATTCCGCGCGGACCCTATTCCGCGCGGACCCTATTCCGCGCGGACCCTATTCCGCGCGGACCCTATTCCGCGCGGACCCTATTCCGCGCGGACCCTGCACTCTGTGGCAGCTGATGTTATTGTCTCAAACATCCACTGCGCGCCAGCTCAGAGAAACCATTTTTAAGGAAAACAGAGAATTCATCCATAAACACATTCCCAGATGTTTCTTTAGATAACAGCAAAAACACTATTTGTACAGAAGTAGCTAGCTAGCTATCCAAATGAATGTTTACAATGCAATGGCTGAATTCCTTTTGATTTAACTCTAGCTAACTACCCACAATGATTTTAATCAGACTAGGACATCCATTCAATTTAGCCACTGTTTTATTTCACAGGTCTAAAGAGTTAAGAAAATTATCTCAAGTCTAGTAGTAGCAGCTTGTAACTAGTTAATGTTGAAGTAAGCTAAATCTAATAGCTGTATTACATGAACTTAGACTTGGCTGAGCTATTATCTTCTGTTAAATTCATAACATTGTTGGACAGGTTTAAATGCTCTTTGTATACATGGAGCCAATTTTTTTTTAGTTTAGAATGCCTGAAGCTTTGTGTGTGTGTCAAACTTCAAGAACATTGATCAGAGGGAGTAGGCCTACTTAAACATTGGGAGCATTTTGTTTTCTCAATTACAATCTCAGCATGGTATAAACTGCATTTTAAATGGAATAATCTTTCTTTAGGGACACTTGCAATTCATGATTTTGTTTTTCAAAAGGCAGGAGATATTTCTGTTGATCTTTCATGCTCATTTTGAGATTGTACTATGTTTTAATAGTTCTATTGTTTTGTTCCAGGTATACCTCTCCAGATTTCCTGTACATTCGCTCCTGGTTGCCTTGCATCTTCTTCGCTGGTGTGATAACCATGGGGAACATAGGACGGCAGCTAGCCCTGGTGAGGATCTTTTTTATGCTGAATGAAGAAGTTTGTCATAGGTTGTATATATTCATTCAAACCAGAGCTTTTTACTCTGACTATTCAACTGGCACATCACATTATCCCTGTTCTTTTTTCCAGTATGAATGCAAACGTATGTCAGGAAAGACTCATCAAGACTAAAAGAACTTCTGGCTATATCAAACTGTTGCACAGAATATTTTAAAAGATTGCAACAAAAAGCCAAAAAGAGGATGTAAAAGGACATCTGTATGCAGCGTTGATGGGGATTGGTCAATCATGGCGGAGGCGAAGCAGTCATGCACAATTATGTGCTTCTGTTTTGCTGACTGCTGTAGGACAAGACTGTTTCGATTGGTTGATTCCTTTATGCCTCTTTAGGGCCGAGGTGGACGGACAACAGATAGCTTTATTATAAGCATTCAATGGCTGGCCTAATGAGAGGAATAACAAGAATTGCCGATGTCGTGTGTGTGTGGTAGGTAGGCTCAATCTACAACGCAATCTGTGATTGCAACTCAACAGGCACCAATATTAGTGTCACTCTACTGCTGTTCAGGGCACCTCAGCACCAGTGGTGTGAAACCTTTGGCTCCATCGTGCCAAACAGACTTACACACAGGATTATCTGAATTATTTTCTTTATTCATCCATTCCTTATATCCTTGATACATTAGTAGAATCTATATACATTTATTTCATGCTTTTAAAATGTACAATTATTTACATACATATAGTGGTTTTTAAAATTTGTTACATGTGGATAATGTCTTTGCTGGCAGTCAAGAGAAGGGGTGAAGTGTTTATTGCTGCACTTATTTGTGACATCCTAGCGGGATATCAAGGCAACTGGCATACAGGGTCCAGTTGGTATTTCAAACAACCTTACCTACACCTGCTTTTTTACACCCGCCCATTTTGGCTCCATTCAATGTTCATTTGAAATTAAAATGACTGTTTTGTAAAAAAAATAATAATAATAATAAAATGCTCATAGAAGTTTATGGGCAAATTTCACTTCCTGAATTGAAAACCGAATTGACCTAAACCCCGGTCAGTTCAAGTCAGAGACCAGGCTAACTATTTCATTGTCCATCCAGCAGGTGCACACAAGAATCCACATCAGCAGTGGTTCTTGGGTCAGAGGTACTGCTGATAAGCTATTAGTGCTTATTGAGTTCGGTTTGATTATGAAAATATAAACCATCCAAGTTTTCGGTTTTGATTATTTTTCAGCGTTAAATGCGTTGTGGGCTGAATGGTGTAAAACAGAATAAAATAGTAAATGTCCCTTGATGGCTGTCCGTTACTGCATATCACCTATTAAAAAATGTTCACGTTACTTTACAAAAATATTTCAGTTGTGTATATTACATTTGTTTTATTTGATGACTTTTATTTAATTCCAAGCATCATCTCATCTGTATAGAGCTGATGTCTAACAAAATCACTATTTTAGTAGTTCATCAAAGTAAATAAGTCATACTTTTAAGACTGTTGAATACCAACTATCAGGCACTTAGATCATGCACTTTAAGGTAAAGATACCTCCCGAATCAACTGCTATCTATCCCTCTCAATCGCCATTCTCCCTCCGTGTCTGCCCCACACTAGCATAGCGGGGGTAAAATAAACACACAAACCTGACAAGTAGGTGTGGAATGGGTCATTGTTGTTAATTACCAAGTTTCTGCATTAATCTATGTAGAATATTTGCCTGTTGGAAACTATAACTCCCTGCTACATCGCACAGTTTGGGCTTGATCTGATTTATCTCTAGAAAAACTGCACATTGAGCACATAGACAATAATTGAACTGACTTCTGCATTGAAAAAAATAGAACATTTGATTTGCTAAACGGATATAATAAAGTGTTACATTTCTGTATGCAGTTGTATTTGAATTAGAGTTGAGGAACCTCACTTCTCGTTTCCAAGTATTATTGGAAATAGATAGCAATTAATAAGGGATGGCTTCCTATATCTTGAAATTGTGTGATTTAAAAAAAATAATACTTTTGGAAAAACTTTACATTCAATATGTAACATGAAGGGTTGAATTAGAGGAGGCTCAATGTTTTTACAAATAAGTGTCTGCAGTGTTTTTGTCAAATATACATTTTACTGGATTTGGTAATGCAAACAACCTGCCAATGACTGCATAGGGAAGACCGAGATCAATATTAGGATAACTAACTTGAATGTCCTAGCATGTCAGCGTTAAAGCTATGGTGAATTTTTCTAGAAATATGATTGAACAGGTTTTATTTAATGCATCTCTTCAGGAAGTGGAGGGATTATCTGGTTGAGCTGGGATGTTTTCATCTCTAACAAACACTTGATCATGATGCTTAGGGTATTCTACATGGTTAGAGGATTGTGTATTGATGTGAAAATACTGTACCAGTGCTGCAGTCCAAATATACAGTTCCTGCTATGGCAAGGCTGGCCAATCTAACTGGTGTCTTCTGCTAATGTGGATGGATGTCTTCACCAGCCTCCCACAATAACAGGCTTATATAGACATACGAAAGGAATCATCTGGAGTTGAGTCCTTCATTTGCATGGTTGCTAAATTCCAGCATGTATGGATGTCTTTTTCTTGGGTTTTACTGTATGAAGTAAAACCTGTATGAGGCAATTTACTGTGTGAATGTTATTGTTCAAGGCTTACTAGCTAAAACAATAGATGTGATGTGTCATAGCAGAAAGTGGTGCTGTGAAAGCTAAACTCCCTCCTGCTAATGAATTCATTAATATCTATTTATTCCTGACAAGTAATTATCTCCTCTCAGAGACTGAGGGTCAGGGGGCAAGTTTGAGAGCGATCCGATACACTGCAAGGAAGAAGTAAGATGGCTCTTTTCCCAACCATTCAACAGGCTCCTTAGCATGGTAGTGGATAGTGAGTAGTAGAGAGCTGTTGTCATAACACATTCCTTTGAAACCTTCACCTTACATTGCCCACATATTAGCTATTCCCACTTCTGACACCAGTGTAGCTGGTATTGAACCCAGTAGTACCATATTACACTGATCCAGTGTGGTACAGTTGTGTTCAACACCCCTCAAAGCAAGACTGCTGTTAACTGGTTGTTGCATTTGCTCATCACTTGAAAACTGTAGGACAAGATTTAACCTTGCACACTGAGGTGTTTTCACACATGGCAGGGCACAAAATCCATAATGTCTCAGTGAAATTGAAAGTGTGTGGGCTCCACTACCACGTCGCCTGTATGTCTCTGAGGAATGACCGTATAAATCGGAGCAGAATCCTGTTAAACGGTGTCACATGAATCACGGGCTCCACAGACATCCATCACAGCTGCGAAAGTGACCACAAATGATCTGTGAACTACTGTATATTGATTACTCATGTATGGCCAGTGTAAGATTTTAATGTTGTGGCCATGTGATAGTGGAACCTCTGACAGCTGCTGCCCTAACTCTGATAGATTTTAATGGTGAGATATTGATTTCTCTGTGGTCAAGGTCTGCTAACGAGTGCGAGATCATTTGTAGAGGAAATGCAGGACTGAGTCTATCGCTTTGACCGGGAGCACCAGGAAGAACGTTTAAAAAAATGGACAATTGCTAGGCTACACCAGATGTTATCCACGACTGAGATGATTGAACAGAGAGCTACAGTACATTGCTGCGAGCTCCTGCAGGGAACTGAAACTCCAGCTAGATAATATGAATACTAGATGTGTTTCTTGAGTGGGAATGTTGTGCAAATCAAGGTTGACGTGAAATCAGCTAGTCAGAGTGCCTGGAGCAGGGAATGAGGATCTCATGATAGGGTCTATATTTTATTTAAACATCTGAGGCTGCTGGAGACTGTAGCAGGTAATGTGTTGTGTTATAACCCAGTGGCTGGATGGTTCTCTCCACCTGCAGCGATAACACACTATCTAATGGGAAGCCATCAATCACACTATTTCACCAGTGTCTCGATCCACTCTTCCCTACCTACCAGCTCTGTAGCAGGGACAGCACAGATAATAATGGAGTTTTGTGGCATATCATATTTACAGATATGGAATTTAATGGCTTTGCTTAGTCAGCTTCTCTTCAAAGACTCCGAGGAGGCCTTGAACCAAGGGAGTGAAATTATGAAAACTGGCTTTGTCAAGTGGGACATTATAGGTTGATGTTTAGTTCTGAAATCAACTAATTGTTTTGCTTTCATTATGCTATGGGCTTTTAAGTCAACTACAAAAATATCTGAGCACAAAATGAACACATTGTTGGGATGATACAAGTGTGGTTGTCTTGCAATATGCCACATCTGTTGATACATGTTATGGTCTTCCATTACTATTATAGTGATTCATTTTGCTATCACCATGTTTTGTGAATGGGACCTGAATGACCAGAAGGGGGCACAAAACTACAGGATTATTACACCAACCTTGATCTGTATCATACTCAATCAATTGCTTTGTGGTAAAGTTTGTGTGTGTTTTATTGTTTCCCTGTAGATCTAGTTTTTATTATAGATTTACATAGGCCTATGTATAGAAAGGGCATTTAATTTATTTAAAATGTCACATTTGTTCAGGGCTACGCAAAAAAATGAGCTTAGATAAATCATACTACCCTCCCTGTTCCACTTTTTTTATATATTTTTCTGTAAATATATAAAATAATATAACGTATATTGAAAGCATACATTTTCCAATGGTGTGGATTGAAATATATTAAGTCATCCTCCCCCTCCTCCCTCTCTTTCCTCTCATAGTCATTATCAATAAATTACACATCCACTCTGGTGAATGGGCTGCTGTCATATAATATATCTTACCAAAATGTGTTGCTCTTGACACACACACACACACACACACACACACACAGGCATAGCTAGATCTAAACATTGCATCCCTGGAGAGATCAAGGAGAGGTTAAAGACTTGTAACCAGACTAATGGCTGACTTCCTCCCTGTATTGTTTTGTGGCCGCTAACTGCCGTTGGCAGGGAGCATGTCTGTCAATCAAAGGCTTTCCTGTATGTGGCACCATGTTGTCATGGCAACTGGGTAGCATCTGGAACGATGTAGGGAAAAGGGGGCCCTAGCTACTCCACCCCTATAGCTGAAACCAATCAGAGGTCTTTGAATGAATTGAATGTGTTTGCCCAACACAAATCAACATAGATGATGATCAAAGTTGGGTAGCTCTTTGGTGTGTTTTTTAAATCCACCCTAACATTTAATATCGAATGAATTATCTTTATTAAGGTACGGTCCCATTCACAAAACATGGTGATAGCTGGGTCTCAGCGTAGCATGGAGAGCCCAGTTTGTTTTGAGACTGACACTGAGCAAAGAGGACCGCACATCAAAGTGAGCACTTTGTGTGAGAGGAACAATATCGGCGTCACACATGAGGGTCTGTGTATTGTGCTGGATGTGAATCCCTGAGTCTCCATGGAAACACAGTTGCTAGAGGCTAACAGGCAGGGATACTTTGACTAAGATCAAGACCAAGGTTAACAGTTTGGGGGAAAGTGGCTGTCCAGCCCCACTTGGTTCACACATGCACATATGTACACACTTAAACACACACACATTTACACATATAATATAAATAATTATGCAAATCTATGTTTTTATTGAATGTATTTGTGATGGGAAACCAATCATACACAAAACATTCACAATCAAAACATTCACACTAACACTAATGATTATTATTTATAATTATATAAATATAATTATTTAAATACTTTACTAAAATCCCCTTTTCGAGGGAGGCATACCACCATTATAACAGTCAATAATGTTACTGTCTGAGGACAAAGGCTGTATTCTGTAGCTAAGAGACAGTGAGTTTATGTCTAATCACATATGGCATTGTCATCACACAGTGATTTCCTGCACTTACACAGACACTACAGTGATTCTGTCACGGGGTCAAACAGAATTTTCGCAATATTCAAAGCACTGTCATGGTCCCCTTGGTGATACGACATCTCCCTCAGGAAAGATCCAAATTACATTTTCAAAGGAAAATAAAGCTCTCCATTGTAGGAAAGGCATGGGTAGCATGCAGGATAGTGGTTACAAAGCTAGTCTTCAAGCCCAATAGGTCCACATGAGAAGGGATATTGCAACCACACATGACAAACTATAATTACAACACCATTTCAAATTATTTTTTTCCCACCCCAGACACTTTGTTTACCCTGTAGATAGTTTTCCATTTCTAATTTCATCTTGACACTTTCATTCCATCTTTCATTCCATCTTTGAATTTTCTTTGGTTAGTAATTAGCACAGCCTTTTCATCATGGATTGACATCGCTAACTGTCTTAGGTGTAGCCAACTATCAGTAGCCTAAACCCTTTAAAAAGGGTTCCAAAAGGGTTCTGTGGCTGTCACCATAGGAGAACACGTTTTGGTTCCAGGTAGAATTTTTTTGGGGGTTCCAAGTCGAACACTTTTGGGTTCCGTGTAGAACCCTCAGTGGAAAGGGTTCTACATGGAACCCAAAACGGTTCTTCAAAGGATTATCCTATGGGGACAGCCGAAGAAACTTTTTTCCATTACTAGATAGCACCTTTTTTTCTAAGAGTGTATATGTAAACTCAGCAAAAAAATACATGTCCCTTTTTCAGGACCCTGTCTTTCAAAGATAATCTGTAAAAATCCAAATAACTTCACAGATCTTCATTGTAAAGGGTTTAAACACTGTTTCCCATGCTTGTTCAATGAACCATAAACAATTAATGAACATGCACCTGTGGAACGGCCGTTAGACACTAACAGCTTACAGACGGTAGGCAATTAAGGTCACAGTTATGAAAACTTAGGACACTAAAAAGGACTTTCTACGGACTCTGAAAAACACTAAAAGAAAGATGCCCAGGGTCCCTGCTCATCTGCGTGAATGTGCCTTAGGCATGCTGCAAGGAGGCATGAGGACTGCACATGTGGCCAGGGGAATAAATTGCAATGTCCATACTGTGAGACACCTAAGACAGCGCTACAGGGAGACAGGACGGACAGATGATCGTCCTCTCAGTGGCAGACCACGTGTAACAACACCTGCACAGGATCGGTACATCCGAATATCACACCTGCGGGACAGGTACAGGATGGCAACAACAACTGCCCCGAGTTACATCAGAAACGCACAATCCCTCCATCAGTGCTCAGACTGTCCGCAATAGACTGAGAGAGGCTGGACTGAGGGCTTGTAGGCCTGTTGTAAAGGCAGGTCCTCACCAGACATCACCGACAACAATGTCGCCTATGGGCACAAACCCACCGTCGCTGGACCAGACAGGACTGGCAAAAAATGCTCTTCACTGACGAGTCGCGGTTTTGTTTCACCAGGGGGGATAGTTGGATTTGCGTTTATCATCGAAGGAATGAGCGTTACACCGAGGCATGTACTCTGGAGCGGGATCGATTTGGAGGTGGAGGGTCTGTCATTGTCTGGGGGTGGTGTGTCACAGCATCATCAGACTGAGCTTGTTGTCATTGTAGGCAATCTCAACGCTGTGTGTTACAGTGAATACATCCTCCTCCCTCATGTGGTACCCTTCCTGTAGGCTCATCCTGACATGACCCTCCAGCATGACAATGCCACCAGCCATACTGCTCGTTCTGTGCGTGATTTCCTGCAAGACAGGAATGTCAGTGTTCTGCCATGGCCAGCGAAGAGCCCGATCTCAATCCCATTGGGCACGTCTGGGACCTGTTGAATTGGAGGGTGAGGGCTACGGCCATTCCCCCCCAGAAATGTCCGGGAACTTGCAGGTGCCTTGCAGTCCATGAGGAGGAGATGCACTTCAGTACTTAATGCAGCTGGTGGCCACACCAGATACGGACTGTTACTTTTGATTTTGAACCCCCCCCCCCCTTTGTTCAGGGACACATTATTGCATTTCTGTTAGTTACATGTCTGGGGAACTTGTTCAGTTTATGTCTCAGTTATTGAATCTTGTAATGTTCATACAAATATTTACACATGTTAAGTTTGCTGAAAATAAATACAGTTGACAGTGAGAGGACATTTGTAGTTTATATGAGTTTTTCATACTGACTGTCTTTGCGGCACGTCATTACATCTGGTGTCAATTTGAGCTGAAGACCAGAGCACTTCAATTCAACCTCCCTCAGACTGAGTTCATATTTCTCTCTCTCATACATTACAGACAGTACACAGTCTCTATCTATCCCATCCTGTTAGTTTACACGCTGACAGACACATATGACATGCTAAATCACCCCCACCATTAGCCATGGTTGCTGACCAAACGGATGACATGCTAGAATCCTAATCCTGGGTTTGAATTGCTGTGCATTCCGTGACTAAATGCTTTTGGTCAAACACAAATCATCAGTGTGTAATCCACTTAGCTATGTGTGAGACTGTGTGTGTGGTCCGACATATCACAGCCTAGCAGAGGTACTAAAGCAGCCATACATGAGCGTTGGTGGTGTGTGGGCCGTAGGTCATGGGATGAGCTAACCCACAGCAGAGAGGAGCAGCCAGGGTCCACTCTAGCAGAGGCCTGCTGCAACTTACAGTGCAACATTTGTTAACAAATTCATAGTTATATTTTCTTAATAGCTCTAAATGAAAAATATGGACAATGTTAATATTGAGGTAGTGGTCTTCTTTCTCACTTAGCGTTACCATGCTATTACTTAGTTACCCACACACAGATAGACATGCAATGTGTATGTCCTGCATTCATGAATATCTTGGTATTCCTGAACCTTTAAATGTAGACTCAGTGAAATGACATTGCCACGAGCAGCATCACAGATATTGAGATGAGTGAGATTCTAGACTTCACTCTCACACAGTCACACACAGTATCTGCTCATGTGAACAGGTTCGCTTCATACTGTTGCAGCGTGGTAGCTACGGGACCAAAACAGCAGAGATGTTGAACCTCGCGCTTCAACACTCTTAGCTGTTGCGAAAATTGACCCATTATGCTGTTTACTTTTTACGTCATATCGGTGAGTCTACCTTTAACACTGCGTAATCTCCCATAATCCCCCAGAAAAAAACTATAACTATAACTAGCTTCCATAAAAGAGCCTTCCTGTGTACACACACACACACACACACACACACACACACACACACACACACACACACACACACACACACACACATACACAGACCCTCTGATAATGGAGATTAGGGTTATTAAGAGTTTTTTTTGTCTGTGGTGTCATGGATACTAAGTGATTACATACCACATGGCTGCTCCTCCTCTGTTCAGGTTCAAACCTCTGGGGTATCTCTCGCTGCCAAAGTCAAATCAATTACTTTCCACATTCATCCCTTATATTGTGTGCAACTATGGTGCGCTGTGCTATCGACTACAGATATGGTGTTGTACACAAAATATTGAAGGTAAAGAAACGTGCTGAAAGGCTTACAGTGGACTTTGAAAGGTCATATACTATTATAAACAAATATTACAGCCATGGAGTCATGACCATATGTGCATCGGTAGATTATAGGCTTCATGTTGGGAATGGAGGAGGGGAGTTTCCCCCAGAAAATGTAAAGCACTTTGAACATCTGGTGGAAATGTGATATATATATATATATATATATATATATCCATTAACATTATTATGTTTATATTATCTATTGATATTGTCTAAAGAGGATTGTAGGAACTCTGTGGCAGACAGGGCTATAGAGTAGGTTGTGATTTCTGTTCTCCTGGAAGCCCCATGGAGTCCCAGCAGTGTTTCTAAACCCCGGACATTAAGCCCCGTGGGTACCTCTGTACCCTCAGGAGATCCACTGGTCTTGGCCTGGGGGCCCGAGGGGTTCTAGATGTTCCCTTTGCAGCTATTGCAATTGACCCTGGCTGCCCTGAGAGCACCGGTTCAACAGTGATGTCATGTTACACCGCTGTCAGTGTTGTGAGTTTTTCAATGAGGCTGAGGGCAATAAAACATTGAGCCAGTGAGTGCAAAAGGCCTTGAAACTAAACATATGGGCAAGCAGTTAGGCCTCAACTCTCACTTGGCGCTCAAACACCTTTTGCAGGTCACACAAATCATCAGGCTGAGAGGGAAATTAACACAGGGTCAAAATAGGTAACGTTTTCCAGGAACTAGTTGTTGTGTGGGTGTGTTTGTTATGGTAACGTATGTTCTGTATGTGTGGGATGGCCCACATTTACAGGGTCTGAGTCAGAGTTCCTGCTCTAGATCCCCTTACACCAACCAGGTGCCACCGCAGCCACAACTTGTCCACATAAATGTAAGGTATCTGAAGGGAACAGATTGACTGATGTTGAACTGTGAACTGTGAGCTGTGAACTGATGTTGAACTGTGAACTGTGAACTGTGAACCATGAACTGTGAGCTGTGAACTGTGAGCTGTGAGCTGTGAACTGTGAGCCGTGAACTGTGAGCCGTGAGCTGTGAACTGTGAACTGTGAGCTGTGAACTGTGAGCTGTGAACTGTGAGCTGTGAACTGTGAACTGTGAGCTGTGAGCCGTGAGCTGTGAACTGTGAGCTGTGAACTGTGAACTGTGAGCTGTGAACTGTGAGCTGTGAGCTCCCCCCCCCAATGCCTCAAGTAGCACACACTTGTGTAATAAAACTTCTAATGAAAACAAAAGCTTCTAATAGCGAGCCTGAGAGTCCTGACAATCTTTACTGATGTTCTTGTGATTTTTGGCTGCACCTTGACCACACCTCGTTGGTTGAAACGCGGTCTACACCCCTCTGAGAAATGAACAATTAAGAATTTTTGGCAAGATAGGAGTGAGAGAATCTGTATCATTGAGGTTGTGACAGAGACAGGTGATCATCTCCAGTCAATAGATCTTCCATAACAAAGGTGCTGCTCTGTATGTGTAAAAACAGCAGTGCCAGGAGCCTGGGGGTGAGAACAGACAGAGAGGTCAGAGACCAGGCCACTGATAGGCCCTCAGCAAGCCTCTTCAGCCGGTTAGCTTTGACATAATTAAAAAGATAAACCTTATGAACAGGGCACAGAGATGAGATAAGGCTGTAGTGAGAGGGAGACGTAGAGAGTATAGAGAAGGTTGGGGGGATTGGAGGGGTACCACCAGGGAAATAAAGCCCCAACCTGTCAATCATTTTCTCCAGATATGGATGGATGGATAGATGGGGAGATCTGTCTGCTAACTAGGCTTAATCTGTACCTTGACTCACAGAATGTACGGATTATTACAATGAGGTAGCCTAAATTCTAAACAAATCGGATAATCTTTGTGCCTGATCATATCTAAGACATACACCCTTCGACAGATGTTGCCAATAACAAGGCAATTGATCAGATAACTTGTACAAAATGCCCAACCGGGAAAATCATGATTGTGTGTGTAGAGCTTGGAGATTGGCCACACAACAACTATTGATTTAAATGTAGGCCTGTCAATTATTGTCTTGTTATTTTCAGTCTTTATGAGAACTGCTTGTTGCTCTGCTGTCTCTGGGGACATGTGGTGAAGCTCTCCAACCAACTTGAACTCTTCTCTCTTGTTATGTTTCTACTTTATTTAGAAGTCTTGTAACATTGAACCAGGATGGACCTCCGCATTAGACCAACCCTTTGTGTGAACCACGGATACCATGGCCCAGCTAGCTGATTCAGAACAGGGACGGAACTAGACCAACCGTGGCTGCTACTGCTGCATAGGTAACAGATATTCCTACTGCAAATAATTCCTACCTTTCAGAACACACATATAACAATCTGTTCCAGCTGCAGACGTACCAGTCTCTCTCACTGGAGTGTGTAAACGATCTCAGAGCACATGGTCTTTTCCTCCTCCGGTAAAGCCAGCCTTACACAGGCGGGTGCCTCCAGATTGACAGGTAGCTCTTCTCTGCGACACTCGGCTGCTCATATACAGAGTTAAAGCCGTGAGCACGAGGTGCGGTGTGCAGCCTGTGTCTCCTGTGAGATGCTCTCACTTTTTCTGACACCCCCGATTAGAAGTCAAACCTGCGTGGAGAGAATGCCTCTCTAACTGGCACTGTGTGTGTGTGTGTGTGTGTGTGTGTGTGTGTGTGTGTGTGTGTGTGTGTGTGTGTGTGTGTGTGTGTGTGTGTGTGTGTGTGTGTGTGTGTGTGTGGGTGTGCGTGGGTGGGTGGGTGTGTGTGGTGCTGTGAGGTGGAAACACAGCTGGTTTGTTATGTTGTTATGGGGTCCGTGGTGCAGGTTGGTTACATGACTACCTGAGGAGGAACGATGTTCAGGCTGACAGGCAAACAGTGTTACTTCATTTTCAGAGCTTCCTTTCGAAATAGGAGTAAATAACTGGGTGCCACACGATGAAGCATATCTGAAGATTTGTCCTAAATATACTGACACATAATACATAGAAGTATGACTGTCAGTCTGCTATTGCGTCAATGTAATTACTCTAATCACATTTGTCCCTATAATAATACAAAGAAAAGACACCGCCACGTCATAGATGCTTAGTGCTAAATTCCAAACCGACCCCCCGCCCTTACACCCATAGGCACTACTTTAGACCTGAAAGGAGTGGATAGAAATCAACATTGTAGTAATAGCATCATTTTACCTTCTGATTGGCTTGGTAGAAATGCCACCATGCTGCTTCCACCTATTTAATCCTCCCAGATCTATGTTTGTTGGTGAAACAATGAAATGTTGTCACTATCCAACCATATGAATTGAGCTAAATTATAATTTCACAATGCATGGTTAAAAATCTTTCATAAATATGACAACACTAGGGATGGGGGTATGAGCAGGTGGGTCTGGGCAGATGAGATGTAGGAATTGTTTGTGTGTCTGTAAACTGTCGTTCGTATATATACGTTTTGTTCTTGGAATGTAAAAAAATATATATATTATATAAAAATGAAATGTAACACAGACAATGTACCCACTGTATGTTAATGTTGCAGCTCCAAATGTTTACATCATTCTAGTCTAATATCTAAATGTATTCTCTGCACACATATAGGACACATGACACAATAAGCACATGATCATAACCTAGAATACATTTGATGACTTTTTCAACAAAAAACAAATAAAATTGTCCAAAAAATAGTTGTATCCCTTCATTGATTTGTTGTTTCTTGTAAGCACTTCCAAGCTATATTAATCTGAGAGCTGGTGAACAGAAGCAGTCTGTGTAATTAGCAGATGTGTACTGTTTTATAGGCTTGGCACAGCGTCGCTGACAGCAGCTGAAAATCTCTCTCTCTTTTTCTCTTTCTCTGTGTTGGGAGGTCTTCTTCCCCTTGAGGACAACTGTACCAAAGGAAAATGCCTGGCACAGTGGCACAAGTCTTGATTTGCGTGGACAAATATAATCGGAGCCATTCTACATTTCTGAGTTAGGACTGGAATTACATTCTCGACACTTCTTGTACATGAATAATCCTAATGTTACTTTTTAAATGTTATTTTGTTACAATATTGTCTAGAACAAGGGCTCTGTTTAGAAATGAGAGAGGTATGTCTTTGAACGGTTCATTTCGAGTTCAATGTGTTCTCTGTCTTGTTAGTACTGCTTCTGGATGCGTGTTCAGCCAATCAGTGGACATCAGGATATTGGTTACACCAACGCTGCTTCGGCCATAGCTGCCATATTAGCGCCCCAAACTTCAGATTTCACACCAAAGGGTCTGAGGATGACATAGCCAACGCACTATGCAGCCTCTCACCGTGACAATACACAATAGCATGGAGCGCTTTATAATTTATCTTCTCTTAGCAATCGCCACTTCCAGAGAGCAGAGCTCCATTCACTGGCTCCGTTGTGAGCCGAAGACTAATGCATTATGAATCTGGATTTATGTTGTTGCTGTCCCTGGTTTGGCAGAGGACACCATATCCAATAACTTATTTTTACAGAGTGGACCAGCGTAGACAGCACAGGAAGGGGAACATATACTGTAAGTTCTCAGGACTTCTAAGGACTTCCCCTGAATAAAATAAGCAATGTCCTTGGATGGATTGCAGTTAGGTTGATAGGGCTATACAGTGGTGAATGACCCTGTTGGGGTGATGATGTATCTGAAAAGATAAGCCATGTGAGAAGACAAAAATATTGGAGTGGAGGTTCTTTGGAGATCTATTGCGCTTGGTCGGCTCCAACATGTTAGTCCTCTGCTACTCTCTTTCACTCACGATCTCGCTCTCTCCCTCTCTCTCACACACACACTCTGGCTCTCTCTCTCTCTCTCACTCTCGCTCTCTCACACTCTCTCTCTCTCTCTCTCTCTCTCTCTCTCTCTCTCCTCTCTCTCACACACACACTCTGGCTCTCTCTCTCTCTCTCTCTCTCTCTCACTCTCTCTCTCTCTCTCTCTCACACACTCTCTCTCTCTCTCTCTCTCTCTCTCTCTCTCTCTCTCTCTCTCTCTCTCTCTCTCTCACACACACACTCTGGCTCTCTCTCTCTCTCACTCTCTCTCTCTCTTTCTCACACACACACACACACACACACACACACACACACACACACACACACACACACACACACACACACACACACACACACACACACACACACACACACACACACACACACACACTCTGGCTCTCTCATTCCCTCTCTCTCTCTGCAGACCTTCAAGACAAAGTTCTGCTTCTAATTTGTTAAGGAGGAGGGAAAGAATGTGATTTAGAGCTGTGAAGAGCAGCGTACCATCAACACACTCAAACTCTCAGGGGTATCCTGGGGGTCTTAGGGCTGGTCTGGGGAAAACACACAGGATGAATAAATCACAGAGACATACAGTGTCACAGACCACCAATACGATACATCAATGCTCATAGTCCATACCCATTGATTGTGTGTGTGTGTGTGTGTTCACTAACCGTTTAAAAACAACCCTGAACAAACATCTGACATCATCAATAACCTCCCTTCTGATTGGACTATCCATGTCCATATATATCAGGACCTTCATGCATGGGGTGTATTTGTAAGAATGTTAAATGTGTGTGTATGTGCATGTCGACCCCGTATCTCGACAGTGTAATAAATGTTAATGACACATCAAGAAGACATTAGGGAGTCATGGTAGACTGAGACACCATTAGGAGTCATCTATGAGAGAAACTAAGGGGCCAACTGTTTTAGGTGTCATGTCTGCTGACCTATAATGGCCAATCCATCCTACTTAATGAGACTATTTAACAAGCTCTGAACTCTTTAGTGAACATTGAATTTTAGTTATAGGTGTGGTCCTCAGGGAGAGAGGGGGTGTTAGGGTATTCCCTCCATTGGGTCCTGGTTGATTAGTCCAGGGGCCTCTGCAGGGCCCCAAGAGAGCACTGGGTCTCCCCATGGAGTCATGGTAACAGACTGGGGTTGAATCTCTACAAAAGAGGCCTGTTCTTAGTCTCAAAAGCCAGAGTGAGTGCCAGATTGCAGTTCATTGAAAATAAAATGTTTAAAGAACAAAAGACAGGGAGAACTTCTTGCAATGCTTGTATTTGGCACAGGACTTTCACTTTTGTCATTTTCCATTTTTGAAGGGACAAGAAAAAGCAAAGAATGTCGGGCAGACAACACAAATTGATTGATTATTCATTACAAGCTTTAGATCAATAGTTTCATTTTCATTATTCAGATAGGGTAGGTGAGAGAATTTACGGGTATTTCAGAATTATAAATTTACTGAATCCTTTTCACTAACGCATCATAATGCCTGGTTGTGGTAGAGGCACCAAGCAGCATATTGTCTGGTTGTGGTAGAGACTCCAAGCAGAATATTGTCTGGTTGTGGTAGATACTCCATGCAGCATATTGTCTGGTTGTGGTAGATACTCCAAGCAGCACATTGTCTGGATGTGGTAGAGACTCCAAGCAGCATAATGTCTGGTTGTGGTAGAGACTCCAAGCAGCATATTGTCTGGATGTGGTAGAGACTCCAAGCAGCATAATGTCTGGTTGTGGTAGAGACTCCAAGCAGCATAATGTCTGGTTGTGGTAGATACTCCAAGCAGCATATTGTCTGGTTGTGGTAGATACCCCAAGCAGCATAATGTCTGGTTGTGGTATATACCCCAAGCAGCATAATGTCTGGTTGTGGTATATACCCCAAGCAGCATAATGTCTGGTTGTGGTATATACCCCGAGCAGCATAATGTCTGGTTGTGGTAGATACCCCAAGCAGCATAATGTCTGGTTGTGGTAGAGACCCCAAGCAGCATAATGTCTGGTTGTGGTAGATACCCCAAGCAGCATAATGTCTGGTTGTGGTAGATACTCCAAGCAGCATATTGTCTGGTTGTGGTAGAGACCCCAAGCAGCATAATGTCTGGTTGTGGTAGATACCCCAAGCAGCATAATGTCTGGTTGTGGTAGATACCCCAAGCAGCATAATGTCTGGTTGTGGTAGATACCCCAAGCAGCATAATGTCTGGTTGTGGTAGATACTCCAAGCAGCATATTGTCTGGTTGTGGTAGAGACCCCAAGCAGCATAATGTCTGGTTGTGGTAGAGGCACCAAGCAGCATATTGTCTGGACATGGTAGAGACTCCAAGCAGCATAATGTCTGGTTGTGGTAGAGACTCCAAGCAGCATATTGTCTGGATGTGGTAGAGACTCCAAGCAGCATAATGTCTGGTTGTGGTAGATACCCCAAGCAGCATAATGTCTGGTTGTGGTAGAGACTCCAAGCAGCATATTGTCTGGTTGTGGTAGATACCCCAAGCAGCATAATGTCTGGTTGTGGTAGAGACCCCAAGCAGCATATTGTCTGGTTGTGGTAGAGACTCCAAGCAGCATAATGTCTGGTTGTGGTAGAGACCCCAAGCAGCATAATGTCTGGTTGTGGTAGATACCCCAAGCAGGATATTGTCTGGTTGTGGTAGAGACTCCAAGCAGCATATTGTCTGGTTGTGGTAGATACCCCAAGCAGCATATTGTCTGGTTGTGGTAGAGACTCCAAGCAGCATAATGTCTGGTTGTGGTAGAGACCCTAAGCAGCATAATGTCTGGTTGTGGTAGAGACTCCAAGCAGCATATTGTCTGGATGTGGTAGAGACTCCAAGCAGTAAATGTGCTGATGGATTCAATTACCTCTCCTTTGTCCACTCAACAAAGAGCATAATTTGTGCTAATGGTGATAGCACACTCACACAGAGACACACACACACACTTACCCTATGAATCTTGAATCAACGACAGTTAAAACGGAAGATGGACAAAGAAATACTTGGAAAGTCTTTCAATAAATATATTGGCAAAATCACTTCAGCTTTACACATCATTCTGGGAATTACAAAATTGAGCCAATGATTAAAATCAGCGACCTAACTGATCTCCTTTCATTCTCATTCTGAATGACTCATCCCTTTTCAGGCAGGGATACCTAGGTCTTTCACTGAGTGGCATAATAGCCCTTCTCACAACCCGTTAATTACTCTGATGAGAAGATATGGGTATGAGACTATATGGATGGTAATTGAGTAGATGTGTGTAACCACCCTCGCCGTTATTAAACTCATAAGTTCCTCTTTTATTTGGAATTGATTGGAATACATTAGCCTCATAATAGAATAATCTATATAAAAATATATATCATTCTAAGATCGTCTCTTCAGGTTCAAATGAATTAAATTCCTTTTTAAGCCATATTTGATTCAATTGCTCTCCTTTTCCCAGTATCGGCCCTACACCATTCATTTTAGAAATGCATAAATGAAGAAAATATAAAAAGGTGAATTATTTGAGAGAAGCCAACTGTCAGTGAATTCGGGCCAAGTTCATTATTTCAGCCTGATAACCCTTCTCATCTCTTTGAACCACTTTATAGAGAGAGCCAATTAATTATGTCAAACATGCTCTCTTTCTTTCTTGAGAGTGGCCAGGCCCAGGCAGGCTGGTGGGGGTGTTACTGTACGAGGGATGGGGGAAGGGGGTACAGGAGGAGTGAGGGAACAGCCCTCTCTAATCTCGACACACCTGTCAGACATACAGATCGTTATCTTGCCACTGAGAGACCAAGCTGGTTTTGTCAAGAGAAGCAGCTCTAACAACCACAGCATCCAGGGGAGCTCAGAGCTGAGCTGATCAGCCCACTGTTCACTGGTAGACAATTTACTCAATTAACCAACAGCAGTCAGCAATGGCTGTAATGAGCTGGTAACAGGCAATGAGTTGGGGTCAATGACTGGAGATCCTCAAATCTCATCTGGCTTATTAATAAGGGATATCGACTTCATATCCTTCAAGGACATTTTACCATTCCCTTCTTGTGGCTGCATGAAGCAGTGTTTGGGAATAGCAGGGAAAACCAGTAACGTCTTCCAATGAGAGGGTGCCTGATCATTCTAATGTTGAGTGAGGGACATCAGCGTGACACCAAAATGAAAGCATGACCACATGGCCGTGTCCTCAGAGTTAGCTTGTGTCCTGTCTGAGCATGTGGGCCTACTGTGATACCTCGAGGTGGGGTGGGAGGGTGGGTTTAAGAATTTGTCACTATTGGAGTGAAGTGGGTACCTACGGCATAGCTACCAGCGCCGTTTCATCAACAGGAACACACTGAGGAGCCAAAAGTCTCTAGGAAATGCATGGTGTGTAATCCATCTCAGGAAAAAGGGTGGAAAATCACGCCCTCTGTCCGAGGGGCCCGCTGCATAGTCGCTACGGGTGGTGACAGTCTGTCTGTCATTGGTCTGAGATGAGAGGGTGACATCGGGTAACAGTTTTGATGGCTTTAGGAAACGTGAAGTTGTGGCACAAGGTTCTGGAATGGACCTGATAATAAGTCATTTTGAAGAGTTTGGTCTTCAAGCGTTTGATCTTTGCGTGTTTGCTATGTTTCTTTATTTGACTTTATACAAGTTGCCTCTTCCTCATGACAGATTTGAGTGAGTATGCATGAGCACAGCTGCCCCTCTGGCTGTAGCCACAGATATGAGTACAGACCATGTTAGCAGTGTATGGGCTTCAACCCTGACATCAAAGAGATGGAGGACTGGTTGGAAGTTTAGTTTAGATACAGCAGCTACTCTTCCTGGGGTCCATATCAAACATACAAATACATGACTCAGTACAGAACATTAATAGACAAGAACAACATAAAATATTACATTCAATTCAAAATAAAGAATAATATAAGAGTTACAGTGTATATATATAGGAAAAACAATATTTACACACTTTACATATTCATATTTCACTGTAAGGTCCGCACCTGTTGTATTCGGCGCATGTGACTAATAACATTTGATTTGATTTTATATTTGTATATACAGTGCAGTTAAATTAGATCTTTAGAAAGAGGAGAGGCTATGTGATGCAAGTTTTATCATTTTTTTATAGCCAAACTTGCTTTTTGCCTGAGTAACCTCTTGAAAAGAGGAGAGAAGTCATTGAGAAACTGGAGCTCTGTGCAGCTCAGCATGAGTGTCTGACCTCCCACCTCTGACAACAGGCCTGCCAGGTAAATACACTGTCTATCAGCAGGGGATCAGACTGCTGCTGGAGAAACACGTAAGCTCCACTTACAGCCTAGACATTAGCTAGTGGTGTACCACGTATACGTGTGTGTGGGCGTACTTGTGTGTGTTAGCATGAGCATGCATGTGTGAGAGTGAGCGTGCGTGTGTGTGCTTGCATCTGTGTGTGAGATGCCTGTCAGTTGAGTAAAAAGTAATTCTCTTTGATTCGTTCCCAGTCACACATCCAAATGAGTCGGGATGAGAAAGACAGCAGGGAGTCTCTTGACAATGGAATTGGCCTCTCTGTTTGGATTTATTCATTTTGATATGTGGAACCTGATATTCAAATGAATGGCTTTAGACTGGTGTTAAAACAAATAGAAATACTGGTTTTAACCATTTTTATATTGACTCTTCAGGGAGTATTCAGTTCTATGTCTTATCAAATCCAAATAGTTGTTTAAGCCCCAAATTCTAGTTCAATTCCAATTTGACTGGTACTGCTGCTACGTGTAGTCCATGTGAAACACTGCTCCAGTACTGCAGGTGTACTGTCTGTGTACACATACAGAGCATGCCGATGTGTTGAGGGTGTCATAGACAGCTCAGTCACCTGGTCTCTGGAGGTCATCCCAGAGAGCTCCGGTGTCCAGAGTGGCCTGAGTGGTGACCTACCAGTCAGCGGACAGCAGTCAAAGGCAACATGTTGACCACATTTCACGGCCAGCTTATGCAGGTGCCTCTGAGGTCAAGGGCCAGGGGTCTGTAACTTGGGGTGTCACATAGTCTGTTTTATAATGGTAGTATCCTCCTCTTCTCCCCCCTCCTCTCTGGCCACCTGTCCCGAGTCTGGGAGGTTTGATGTGCCAGGAAGAGTGTCTGTCTGCATGCTGAGCCATAAAAAGACTGATAGTAAAAGAAAAGCCTCCTCGCTATGGAACAGTACATTCAAATCAAATTGTCACATGCTTCGTAAACAACAGGTGTAGACTAACGGTGAAATGCTTACTTACTGGTCCTTTAGACTGGTGTTAGTGCTTACTTACATCACTTACTTACTGGTCCTTTGGACTGGTGTTAGTGCTTACTTACATCACTTACTTACTGGTCCTTTAGACTGGTGTTAGTGCTTACCTACATCACTTACTTACTGGTCCTTTAGACTGGTGTTAGTGCTTACCTACATCACTTACTTACTGGTCCTTTAGACTGGTGTTAGTGCTTACTTACATCACTTACTTACTGGTCCTTTAGACTGGTGTTAGTGCTTACTTACATCACTTACTTACTGGTCCTTTAGACTGGTGTTAGTGCTTACTTACATCACTTACTGGTCCTTTGGACTGGTGTTAGTGC
The DNA here is from genome assembly GCF_023373465.1 of Oncorhynchus keta. NCBI lineage: Eukaryota > Metazoa > Chordata > Actinopteri > Salmoniformes > Salmonidae > Oncorhynchus > Oncorhynchus keta. The sequence continues at coordinate 27,749,409 of NC_068427.1, read as the reverse complement.
TTACTTACATCACTTACTTACTGGTCCTTTAGACTGGTGTTAGTGCTTACCTACATCACTTACTTACTGGTCCTTTAGACTGGTGTTAGTGCTTACCTACATCACTTACTTACTGGTCCTTTAGACTGGTGTTAGTGCTTACTTAAATCACTTACTGATCCTTTAGACTGGTGTTAGTGCTTACTTTCACTTACTTACTGGTCCTTTAGACTGGTGTTAGTGCTTACGTACATCACTTACTTACTGGTCCTTTAGACTGGTGTTAGTGCTTACTTACATCACTTACTTACTGGTCCTTTAGACTGGTGTTAGTGCTTACTTACATCACTTACTGGTCCTTTAGATTGGTGTTAGTGCTTACTTACATTGTTTACTTACTGGTCCTTTAGATTGGTGTTAGTGCTTACTTACGACTGGTGTTAGTGCTTACTTACATCCCTTACTTACTGGTCCTTTAGACTGGTGTTAGTGCTTACTTACATCCCTTACTTACTGGTCCTTTAGACTGGTGTTAGTGCTTACGTACATCACTTACTTACTGGTCCTTTAGACTGGTGTTAGTGCTTACTTACATCACTTACTTACTGGTCCTTTAGACTGGTGTTAGTGCTTACTTACATCACTTACTGGTCCTTTAGATTGGTGTTAGTGCTTACTTACATTGTTTACTTACTGGTCCTTTAGACTGTTGTTAGTGCTTACTTACGACTGGTGTTAGTGCTTACTTACATCCCTTACTTACTGGTCCTTTAGACTGGTGTTAGTGCTTACTTACATCCCTTACTTACTGCTCCTTTAGACTGGTGTTAGTGCTTACTTACATCCCTTACTTACTGGTCCTTTAGACTGGTGTTAGTGCTTACTTACATCCCTTACTTACTGGTCCTTTAGACTGGTGTTAGTGCTTACTTACATCCCTTACTTACTGGTCCTTTAGACTGGTGTTAGTGCTTACTTACATCCCTTACTTACTGGTCCTTTAGACTGGTGTTAGTGCTTACTTACATCACTTACTTACTGGTCCTTTAGACTGGTGTTAGTGCTTACTTACATCACTTACTTACTGGTCCTTTAGACTGGTGTTAGTGCTTACTTACATTGTTTACTTGCTGGTCCTTTAGACTGGTGTTAGTGCTTACTTACATCACTTACTTACTGGTCCTTTAGACTGGTGTTAGTGCTTACCTACATCACTTACTTACTGGTCCTTTAGACTGGTGTTAGTGCTTACTTACATCACTTACTGGTCCTTTAGACTGGTGTTAGTGCTTACTTACATCACTTACTGGTCCTTTAGACTGGTGTTAGTGCTTACTTACATCTCTTACTTACTGGTCCTTTAGACTGGTGTTAGTGCTTACTTACATCACTTACTTACTGGTCCTTTAGACTGGTGTTAGTGCTTACTTACTTCACTTACTGGTCCTTTAGACTGATGTTCGTGCTTACTTACATCTCTTACTTACTGGTCCTTTAGACTGGTGTTAGTGCTTACTTACATCACTTACTGGTCCTTTAGACTGGTGTTAGTGCTTACGTACATCACTTACTTACTGGTCCTTTAGACTGGTGTTAGTGCTTACTTACATCACTTACTTACTGGTCCTTTAGACTGGTGTTAGTGCTTACTTACATTGTTTACTTACTGGTCCTTTAGACTGGTGTTAGTGCTTACTTACATCCCTTACTTACTGGTCTTTTAGACTGGTGTTAGTGCTTACTTACATCCCTTACTTACTGGTCCTTTAGACTGGTGTTAGTGCTTACTTACATCACTTACTTACTGGTCCTTTAGACTGGTGTTAGTGCTTACTTACATCACTTACTTACTGGTCCTTTAGACTGGTGTTAATGCTTACTTACATCCCTTACTTAATGGTCCTTTGGACTGGTGTTAGTGCTTACTTACATCACTTACTGGTCCTTTAGACTGGTGTTAGTGCTTACTTACATAATTTACTTACTGGTCCTTTAGACTGGTGTTAGTGCTTACTTACATTATTTACTTACTGGTCCTTTAGACTGGTGTTAGTGCTTACTTACATCATTTACTTACTGGTCCTTTAGACTGGTGTTAGTGCTTACTTACATCACTTACTTACTGGTCCTTTAGACTGGTGTTAGTGCTTACTTACATCACTTACTTACTGGTCCTTTAGACTGGTGTTAGTGCTTACTTACATCACTTACTTACTGGTCCTTTAGACTGGTGTTAGTGCTTACTTACATTGTTTACTTACTGGTCCTTTAGACTGGTGTTAGTGCTTACTTACATCACTTACTTACTGGTCCTTTAGACTGGTGTTAGTGCTTACCTACATCACTTACTTACTGGTCCTTTAGACTGGTGTTAGTGCTTACTTACATCACTTACTGGTCCTTTAGACTGGTGTTAGTGCTTACTTACATCACTTACTGGTCCTTTAGACTGGTGTTAGTGCTTACTTACATTGTTTACTTACTGGTCCTTTAGACTGGTGTTAGTGCTTACTTACATCACTTACTTACTTATTGGTCCTTTAGACTGGTGTTAGTGCTTACTTACATCACTTACTTACTTACTGGTCCTTTAGACTGGTGTTAGTGCTTACTTACATCCCTTACTTACTGGTCCTTTAGACTGGTGTTAGTGCTTACTTACATCCCTTACTTACTGGTCCTTTAGACTGGTGTTAGTGCTTACTTACATCACTTACTTACTGGTCCTGTAGACTGGTGTTAGTGCTTACTTACATTGTTTACTTACTGGTCCTTTAGACTGGTGTTAGTGCTTACTTACATCACTTACTTACTGGTCCTTTAGACTGGTGTTAGTGCTTACTTACATCCCTTACTTACTGGTCCTTTAGACTGGTGTTAGTGCTTACTTACATCACTTACTTACTGGTCCTTTAGACTGGTGTTAGTGCTTACTTACATTGTTTACTTACTGGTCCTTTAGACTGGTGTTAGTGCTTACTTACATCACTTACTTACTGGTCCTTTAGACTGGTGTTAGTGCTTACCTACATCACTTACTTACTGGTCCTTTAGACTGGTGTTAGTGCTTACTTACATCACTTACTGGTCCTTTAGACTGGTGTTAGTGCTTACTTACATCACTTACTGGTCCTTTAGACTGGTGTTAGTGCTTACTTACATTGTTTACTTACTGGTCCTTTAGACTGGTGTTAGTGCTTACTTACATCACTTACTTACTTATTGGTCCTTTAGACTGGTGTTAGTGCTTACTTACATCACTTACTTACTTACTGGTCCTTTAGACTGGTGTTAGTGCTTACTTACATCACTTACTTACTGGTCCTTTAGACTGGTGTTAGTGCTTACTTACATCCCTTACTTACTGGTCCTTTAGACTGGTGTTAGTGCTTACTTACATCACTTACTTACTGGTCCTGTAGACTGGTGTTAGTGCTTACTTACATTGTTTACTTACTGGTCCTTTAGACTGGTGTTAGTGCTTACTTACATCACTTACTTACTGGTCCTTTAGACTGGTGTTAGTGCTTACTTACATCCCTTACTTACTGGTCCTTTAGACTGGTGTTAGTGCTTACTTACATCACTTACTTACTGGTCCTTTAGACTGGTGTTAGTGCTTACTTACATCACTTACTTACTGGTCCTTTAGACTGGTGTTAGTCCTGGTCCTTTAGACTGATGTTCATGCTTACTTACATCTCTTACTTACTGGTCCTTTAGACTGGTGTTAGTGCTTACTTACATCACTTACTTACTGGTCCTTTAGACTGGTGTTAGTGCTTACTTACATTGTTTACTTACTGGTCCTTTAGACTGGTGTTAGTGCTTACTTACATCACTTACTTACTTACTGGTCCTTTAGACTGGTGTTAGTGCTTACTTACATCCCTTACTTACTGGTCCTTTAGACTGGTGTTAGTCCTGGTCCTTTAGACTGATGTTCATGCTTACTTACATCTCTTACTTACTGGTCCTTTAGACTGGTGTTAGTGCTTACCTACATCACTTACTTACTGGTCCTTTAGACTGGTGTTAGTGCTTACTTACATCCCTTACTTACTGGTCCTTTAGACTGCTGTTAGTGCTTACTTACATCCCTTACTTACTGGTCCTTTAGACTGGTGTTAGTGCTTACCTACATCACTTACTTACTGGTCCTTTAGACTGGTGTTAGTCCTTACTTACTTCACTTACTGGTCCTTTAGACTGATGTTCGTGCTTACTTACATCTCTTACTTACTGGTCCTTTAGACTGCTGTTGGTGCTTACTTACATCACTTACTTACTGGTCCTTTAGACTGGTGTTAGTGCTTACTTACATTGTTTACTTACTGGTCCTTTAGACTGGTGTTAGTGCTTACTTACATCACTTACTTACTTACTGGTCCTTTAGACTGGTGTTAGTGCTTACTTACATCACTTACTTACTGGTCCTTTAGACTGGTGTTAGTGCTTACTTACATCCCTTACTTACTGGTCCTTTAGACTGGTGTTAGTGCTTACTTACATCACTTACTTACTGGTCCTGTAGACTGGTGTTAGTGCTTACTTACATTGTTTACTTACTGGTCCTTTAGACTGTGTTAGTGCTTTCATACATAATTTACTTACGAGTCCTTTAGACTGGTGTTAGTGCTTACTTACATCCCTTACTTACTGGTCCTTTAGACTGGTGTTAGTGCTTACCTACATCACTTACTTACTGGTCCTTTAGACTGGTGTTAGTGCTTACTTACATCACTTACTTACTGGTCCTTTAGACTGGTGTTAGTGCTTACTTACATCACTTACTTACTGGTCCTTTAGACTGGTGTTAGTGATTACTTACATCACTTACTGGTCCTTTAGACTGGTGTTAGTGCTTACTTACATCACTTACTTACTGGTTCTTTTCCAACAATGCACAGTTAACATAAAGATGCAAAATACATTTTTAAAAAATTGAAAAAGTGACGCAAGGAATAAATACACATAGAATAATGAATAGCAATAACTAGTCAAAGTTACATGGCTATATACAGGGAGTACCAGTACCGAGTTGATTTGCAGGGGTACGAGGTAATTGAGGTAGTAGCTATGTACATATAGATATGGGGTAAAGTGTCTAGGCAACAGGATAGATAGATAATAGACAGTAGCAGCAGCGTGTGTGCGCGTGTTTGCGTGTTGGGATGTCACCATTATTTTGTTTCGTTCCACAGCTCACACATACTCTACAAGCGGGTGAGCCTCACTCCACTCCATACAGACAGAGGCTTACTACCATTTTCCAATACACAGATTAAGCATAGGCCTACTCTAGGCCTAAAAACCAGCATGGCTGAGAAACAGGTTCCATTCTACCCATAGTGTTACCTTGTCAATACCCATTGTTGAAAGTATATCATCAGAGTTATTGAAATAGTCAGTGGGCAGAGCTGTCACCATAGTTTGGTTAGTGTCTAAACAGAGAGTAGAGAAGTTTGAATGGCCTCCAGATTGTCTTCACTTATTCAGAGTGTTGAAGTGCTCCTCTAAAGTCCTAACAGACGCCACAAATAGACCTGTTCACTGCTGCTCTCCTTGTCACACCAACAGCCTGTCCTCTCTTCTCAGCCCAGTGTCCAGCAGCCAATATTAGCCCTGGCCCCCTGCTAGAACTGTCTGGCTGGGTGACCAACAATATTCAGAGTGATAACAGCCATGCTGATGTCACTGTCGAGACTCAGAAGACACATTTAGTAGGTCTGTTTGAGAGAGAAAAGAGAGTGAGGGAGGGGGAGAGAGAGTATTCCTAATAGATGTAATTACAAGCTTATTGTAAACTCTTCTCAATGCCAAACCAACATGGAGTCAGACAGTATTCTACAGCTGTGAGTGAATACCAGGAGAATAACATTGGTCTGATGGCTCCACATCAATAACTATAAAAACAATCATCTGCTTTCAGGTTAAATCCTTTCAATACCCTCGCTATTTATGAGCAGTGCCTCTCAAATATTTAGAAGCCAGTGTAAGCGGGTAATTTGTGACTGACTAATGGTCCTTACAGTCTGTCTAATTACAGCAGTTGAAAAGGGATTAGTCAGTTTTCATTTCTTAAAGGCCCACGTTAATAAAAGTGTGTCGTTTAATTAAGGCTAACATTTCTTCACATAATATAACACCGCACTGAAGGCCGCAAGCCTGATGTATCTGAATATTTTCATTACACCCCCGCAATGTAATTAATAAGACAACAATATCGGTGTGCAGTGCCCGTGGTTTGGAATGCGAATGGCAAACCCATGCAGCTAATGTACAAAGCCACTAATAAACAATATGGAAATAGAGGGACCCAGATGGCCCCTGAGGGCCAGACCATTCTAACACAATCACAATAACAGTGCATTAATGAACACAGAATGCTTCTTCTTCTCTGAAATGTGAGAGAGAACACCAAACTGGATTACATAGAGAGAGCAGACAGAGCCCAAAGCCAAGTCCTTCAGCACTTTGGGGAAATGGTTCTGAATCGGAGAGAGGATACACTGCGGCCTCCTATACATTACAGACAGAAGGTTATTGCTGATATGGAGAGGCTTTGAGAGCTATTATCAGGCAGCACAAACAATTATGGGTGTTGATAATGAGAGAATGAGAGCGGCCTTTGTGGGCGGGGGTCTCTGTAGAGGGAGCCCCTCTAGTGTGAATAGAGCCAGGAACACTGTGGCTCCTCCCTCTGGCTGGTGTGGCCGTGTAGTCATTAGCTTGTGATAAGACAGGACAACAAGGAGGCAGGGAGGAGGAGAGGGGGATGTTTACTGGAACAGAGCTGGCTCTGACTGGAATATAGGAAGAAAGCAGTGAATCTCAACCTAATGCTCAGGTACACTATACTTTAACACAGTCATTTGAATGCCAGATTTGTGACCAGAATCCTGAATGATTTCACCTTTGAGTGAAGCATTGCATAAAATCACTATCCTGGCAAATGTGTGTGTTGTGGGAATGCATGCCATGTCAACATTATGTCGGCCATGATAGCAGCAAATATATATTCAGTCTGCAGTCATGATGTTGTTTTCTGTGTGATTGACAGCTGCATCTGCCAGCCCTATGAGTGCAGCCAGGCATTCTCTTGTGTTCCTGCCCTGCATGAGCGATCATGGGGTCCGCCCCCGACCCTGGGCTGCTGGGTCAACGGGGCATTTCACTATTCTGACACGTTTCGGAAGTGGCGGAGGCCAGGGATTGTCTCTGGCCAGCAGGGAAGATGGAGAGACACCAGGATAGACAAAAGGAGGAGAGGATGAGCGTGAGGGCGGAGGCCTCCGTCTCTTTCATTGAGAGGAGCCGTCTAGACATCAATGTTCCACAGGAGAGCAGGGCCTCTTTTAAAGATGACTTTGAGAAACTCTTTGCTGGGAAAATAGAGGTGGGGGTCAGAGTCAGTGATCAGTGGTATTGAAATAGACCCTGACCTTAGAGGTATAACAAGATGTAGGTCCACTGACGACAGTCATTGTCATTTGTTTACATGTTACATCATGCACTGATTCTATGCACTGCTGGGAAAATTGAGGTGGGGGTCAGAGTCAGTGATCAGTGGGATTGAAATCTAGACCCTGACCTTACTGGTATAACAAGATGTAGGTGAACCTCCAAGATGTAGGTTGATAAGAGACTGTAACGTTCTTTGCTTCACGGAAACATGGCTCACTCGAGACACGCTATCGGAGTCGGTACAGCCAGCTGGTTTCTTCACGCATCGCGCCGACAGAAACAAGCATCTTTCTGGTAAGAAGAAGGGCGGGGGGGTATGCCTTATGATTAACGAGACGTGGTGTGATCATAACAACATACAGGAACTCAAGTCCTTCTGTTCACCTGACTTGGAATTCCTCACAATCAAATATCGACCGCATTATCTACCAAGAGAATTCTCTTCGATTATAATCACAGCCACACAGTATTCTCCCCCAAGCAGACACATTGATGGCCCTGAACGAACTTCATTTGACTCTATGTAAACTGGAAACCACATATCAAATCAAATCATATCAAATGTATTTATATAGCCCTTCGTACATCAGCTGATATCTCAAAGTGCTGTACAGAAACCCAGCCTAAAACCCCAAACAGCAAGCAATGCAGGTGTAGAAGCACGGTGGCTAGGAAAAACTCCCTAGAAAGGCCAAAATCTAGGAAGAAACCTAGAGAGGAACCAGGCTATGTGGGGTGGCCAGTCCTCTTCTGGCTGTGCTGGGTGGAGATTATAACAGAACATGGCCAAGATGTTAAAATGTTCATAAATGACCAGCATGGTTGAATAATAATAAGGCAGAACAGTTGAAACTGGAGCAGAGGCACGGCCAGGTGGACTGGGGACAGCAAGGAGTCATCATGTCAGGTAGTCCTGGGGCATGGTCCTAGGGCTCAGGTCCTCAGAGAGAGAGAAAGAAAGAGAGAAGGAGAGAATTAGAGAACGCACACTAAGATTCACACAGGACACCGAATAGGACAGGAGAAGTACTCCAGATATAACAAACTGACCCTAGCCCCCCGACACATAAACTACTGCAGCATAAATACTGGAGGCTGAGACAGGAGGGGTCAGGAGACACTGTGGCCCCATCCGAGGACACCCCCGGACAAGGCCAAACAGGAAGGATATAACCCCACCCACTTTGCCAAAGCACAGCCCCCACACCACTAGAGGGACATCTTCAACCACCAACTTACCATCCTGAGACAAGGCTGAGTATAGCCCACAAAGATCTCCGCCATGGCACAACCCAAGGGGGGGGGGCGCCAAACCCAGACAGGATGACCACATCAGTGAATCAACCCACTCAGGTGACGCACCCCTTCCAGGGACGGCATAAGAGAGCCCCAGTAAGCCAGTGACTCAGCCCCTGTAATAAGGTTAGAGGCAGAGAATCCCAGTGGAAAGAGGGGTACCGGCCAAGCAGAGACAGCAAGGGTGGTTCGTTGCTCCAGAGCCTTTCCGTTCACCTTCCCACTCCTGGGCCAGACTACACTCAATCATATGACCCACTGAAGATATGAGTCTTCAGTAAATACTTAAAGGTTGAGACCGAGTTTGCGTCTCTGACATGGGTAGGCAGACCGTTCCATAAAAATGGAGCTCTATAGGAGAAAGCCCTGCCTCCAGCTGTTTGCTTAGAGATTCTAGGGACAATTAGGAGGCCTGCGTCTTGTGACCGTAGCGTACGTGTAGGTATGTACGGCAGGACCAAATCAGAGAGATAGGTAGGAGCAAGCCCATGTAATGCTTTGTAGGTTAGCAGTAAAACCTTGAAATCAGCCCTTGCTTTGACAGGAAGCAGATGCAGAGCCTCGGTCCGATGCCATTAAAATGTAATTTACCACCTTCACAAGTGCCGTCTCAGTGCTATGATGGGGTCTAAAACCAGCCTGAAGCATTTCATATTCATTGTTTGTCTTCAGGAAGGCAGTAAGTTGCTGCGCAACAGCCTTTTCTAAAATTTTTGAGAGGAATGGAAGATTCGATATAGGCCGATAGTTTTTATATTTTCTGGGTCAAGGTTTGGCTTTTTCAAGAGAGGCTTTATTACTGCCACTTTTAGTGGTGGATAGAGAGCCATTTATTATGTTCAACATAGGAGGTCCAAGCACAGGAAGCAGCTCTTTCAGTAGTTTAGTTGGAATAGGGTCCAGTATGCAGCTTGAAGGTTAAGAGGCCATGATTATTTTCATCATTGTGTCAAGAGATATAGTACTAAAACACTTGAGCGTCTCTCTTGATCCTAGGTCCTGGGAGAGTTGTGCAGACTCAGGACAACTGAGCTTTGAAGGAATACGCAGATTTAAAGAGGAGTCCGTAATTTGCTTTCTAATAATCATAATCTTTTCCTCAAAGAAGTTCATGAATCTATCACTGCTAAAGTGAAAGTCATCCTCTCTTGGGGAATGCTGCTTTTTAATTAGCTTTGGAATTTCGGATTGTTCTTATTTTCCTCATTTAAGTTAGAAAAATAGGATGATCGAGCAGCAGTAAGGGATCTTCGGTACTGCACGGTACTGTCTTTCCAAGCTAGTCGGAAGACTTCCAGTTTGGTGTGGCGCCATTTCCGTTCCAATTTTCTGGAAGCTTGCTTCAGAGCTCGGGTATTTTCTGTGTACCAGGGAGCTAGTTTCTTATGAGAAATGTTTTTAGTTTTTAGGGGTGCAACTGCATCTAGGGTATTGCGCAAGGTTAAATTGAGTTCCTCAGTTAGGTGGTTAACTGATTTTTGTCCTCTGGCGTCCTTGGGTAGACAGAGGGAATGTGGAAGGACATCAAGGAATCTTTGTGTTGTGTGTGAATTTATAGCACGTCTTTTGATGTTCCTTGGTTGGGGTCTGAGCAGATTATTTGTTGCAATTGCAAACATAATAAAATAGTGGTCCGATAGTCCAGGATTATGAGGAAAAACATTAAGATCCACAACATTTATTCCATGGGACAAAACTAGGTCCAGCGTATGACTGTGACAGTGAGTGGGTCCAGAGACATGTTGGACAAAACCCACTGAGTCGATGATGGCTCCGAAAGCCATTTGGAGTGGGTCTGTGGACTTTTCCATGTGAATATTAAAGTCACCAAAGATTAGAATATTATCTGCTATGACTACAAGGTCCGATAGGAATTCAGGGAACTCAGTGAGGAACGCTGTATATGGCCCAGGAGGCCTGTAAACAGTAGCTATAAAAAGTGATTGAGTAGGCTGCATAGATTTCATGACTAGAAGCTCAAAAGACGAAAACTTCATTTTTTTTTGTAAATTGAAATTTGCTATCGTAAATGTTAGCAACACCTCCGCCTTTGCGGGATGCACGGGGGATATGGTCACTAGTGTAGCCAGGAGGTGAGGCCTCATTTAACACAGTAAATTCATCAGGCTTAAGCCATGTTTCAGTCAGGCCAATCACATCAAGATTATGATCAGTGATTAGTTCATTGACTATAATTGCCTTTGAAGTAAGGGATCTAACATTAAGTAGCCCTATTTTGAGATGTGAGGTATCATGATCTCTTTCAATAATGACATGAATGGAGGTGGTCTTTATCCTAGTGAGATTACTAAGGGGAACACCGCCATGTTTAGTTTTGCCCAACCTAGGTCGAGGCACAGACACGGTCTCAATGGTGATAGCTGAGCTGACTACACTGACTGTGCTAGTGGCAGACTCCACTATGCTGGCAGGCTGGCTAACAGCCTGCTGCCTGGCCTGCACCCTATTTCATTGTTGAGCTAGAGGAGTCAGAGCCCTGTCTATGTTGATAGATAAGATGAGTGCACCCCTCCAGCTAGGATGGAGTCCGTCACTCCTCAGCAGGTCAGGCTTGGTCCTGTTTGTAGGTGAGTCCCAGAAAGAGGGCCAATTATCTACAAATTCTATCTTTTGGGAGGGGCAGAAAACAGTTTTCAACCAGCGATTGAGTTGTGAGACTCTGCTCTAGAGCTCATCACTCCCCCTAACTTGGAGGGGACCAGAGACAATTACTCGATGCCAACACATCTTTCTAGCTGATTTACACGCAGAAGCTATGTTGCGCTTGGTGATCTCTGACTGTTTCATCCTGACATCGTTGGTGCCGACGTGGATAACAATATCTCTATACTCTCTACACTCGCCAGTTTTAGCTTTAGCCAGCACCATCTTCAGATTAGCCTTAACGTCGGTAGCCCTGCCCCCTGGTAAACAGTTTATGATCGCTGGAGGATTCGTTTTAAGTCTAATACTGAGGGTAATGGAGTCACCAATGACTAGAGTTTTCAATTTGTCAGAGCTAATGGTGGGAAGCTTCGGTGTCTCAGACCGCATAACGAGAGGAGTAGAGACCAGAGAAGACTCGGCCTCTGACTCCGACTCGCTGCTTAATGGGGAAAACCGGTTGAAAGTTTCTGTCGGCTGAATGAGCGACACCGGTTGAGCGTTCCTACAGCATTTCCTTCCAGAAACCGTGAGAAAGTTGTCCGGCTGCAGGGACTATGCGAGGGGATTTATACTACTATCTGTACGTACTGGTGGCACAGACACTGTTTCATCCTTTCCTACACTGAAATTACCCTTGCCTAACGATTGTGTCTGAAGCTGGGCTTGTAGCAAAGCTATCCTCGCCGTAAGGCGAGTACAGCGACTGCAATTAGAAGACATCATGTTAATGTTACTACTTAGCTTCGGCTGTTGGAGGTACTGACGAATCGTGTCCAGATAAAGCATCCGGTAATTAAAAAGTAAAAACCGTAATGTTGTCAGGTAGCAAAATAGGTTGGCAACAAAACGCACAGCAACTCGAAAACAAGTCTGCAAGTTGTGACCGGAAATTACGTCAATAAGTGAACAGGTCCTGAGGCTGCATTGATTGTAGCTGGGTATTTTAACAAGGCTAATTTGAAAACAAGACTCCCTAAATTCTATCAGCATATCGATTGTGCAACCAGGGCTGGTAAAACCCTGGATCATTGTTATTCTAACTTCCGTGACGCATATAAGGCCCTCCCCCACCCTCCTTTCGGAAAAGCTGACCACGACTCCATTTTGTTGCTTCCAGCCCATAGACAGAAACTAAAACAGGAAGCTCCTATGCTCAGGTCTGTTCAACGCTGGTCCGACCAATCTGAATACGTGGACTGGGATATGTTCTGCATTGCATCAAACAACAACATTGACGAATACGCTGATTCGGTGAGCGAGTTTATTAGCAAGTGCATCGGCAATGTCCTACCCACAGCAACTATTAAAACATTCCCAAACCAGAAACCGTGGATTGATGGTAGCATTCGTGTGAAACTGAAAGCGTGAAACCATGCTTTTAATCATGGCAAGGTGACTGGAAACATGACCGAATACAAACTTTGTAGCTATTCCCTCCGCAAGGCAATCAAACAAGCTAAGCGTCAGTATAGAGACAAAGTAGAGTCGCAATTCAACGACTCAGACACAAGAGATATGTGGCAGGGTCTACAGTCAATCACAGATTACAAAAAGAAAACCAGCCCCATTTCAGACCAGGATGTCTTGCTCCCAGACAGACTAAACAACTTCTTTGCTCGCTTTGAGGACAATACAGTTCCACTGACACGGCCCGCTACCAAAACCTGTGGACTCTCCTTCACTGCAGCCGACGTGAGTAAAACATTTAAATGTGTTAACCCTCGCAAGGCTGCAGGCCCAGACGGCATCCCCAGCCACGTCCTCAGAGCATACACAGACCAGCTGGCTGGTGTGTTTACGGACATATTCAATCAATCCTTATCCCAGTCTGCTGTTCCCACATACTTCAAGAGGGCCACCATTGTTCCTGTTCCCAAGAAAGCTAAGGAAAATGAGCTAAACGACTACCGCCCCGTAGCACTCACTTCTGTCATCATGAAGTGCTTTGAGATCATATCACCTCCACCCTACCTGACACCCTAGACCCACTCCAATTTGCTTACCTCCCAAATAGGTCCACAGGCGACGAAATCGCAACCACACTGCACACTGCCCTAACCCATCTGGACAAGAGGAATACCTATGTGGGAATGCTGGTCATCGACTACAGCTCAGCATTTAACACCATAGTACCCTTCAAACTCGTCATCAAGCTCGAGACCCAGGGTCTCGACCCCGCCCTGTGCTACTGGGTGCTGGACTTCCTGATGGGCCGCCCCCAGGTGGTGAGGGTAGGTAATAACATCTCCACCCCGCTGATCCTCAACACAAGGGTGCGTTCTGAGCCCTCTCCTGTACTCCCTGTTCACCCACGACTGTGTGGCCATGCACGCCTCCAACTTAATCATCAAGTTTGCAGACAACACTACAGTGGTAGGCTTGATTACCAACAACGACGAGACGGCCTACAGGGAGGAGGTGAGGGCCCTCGGAGTGTGGTGTCAGGAAAATACCACACACTCAACGTCAACAAAACAAAGGAGATGATCGTGGACTTCAGGAAACAGCAGATGGAGCACCCCCATATCCACATCAATGGGACAGTAGTGGAGAGGGTAGTAAGTTTTAAGTTTCTCGGCGTCCACATCACGGACAAACTGAATTGGTCAATTGGTCACCACACAGACAGCGTGGTGCCAGCGCCTCTTCAACCTCAGGAGGCTGAAGAAATTCAGCTTGTCACCAAAAGCACTCACAAACTTTTACAGATGCACAATCGAGAGCATCCTGTCGGGCTGCTGGTACGGCAACTGCTCCGCCCACAACCGTAAGGCTCTCCAGAGGGTAGTGAGGTCTGCACAATGCATCACCGGGGGCAAACTACCTGCCCTCCAGGCAAACTACCTGCCCTCCCTACACCACCCGATGTCACAGGAAGGCCATAAAGATCATCAAGCACAACAACCACCCAAGCCACTGCCTGTTCACCCCACTATAAAATAAGTTTCATTATTTGTGATTTAAGTACTTATTTTTTGTGTTTTTCAGTATTTTCAAATAATATGGTCAAAATCAAATACTTCTTTTGGAAGTTTTTGAAAGCATGTTCAAATAATGTCCTATAAAGCCTACTATTTAAAAAATATATATATACTTATTTCCAAACACATTATTTCAAATACTCCTAGGACCTGGGTTCAAATGCATGGGAGTATTTATTTGTATTTTCAAATCCATGCCAATATTCAACTACTTGTATTTTCAAATAAAAATGTATGTACAAGTAATTTGAATAATGTAAATAGCATTTGGACCCAGCTGTACTTACAACATCTACATTAATCTCAAATCACATTCTGTGGTCACTGGTACAAAGCTATGAAAATATTGTGTTTATGGCAATGTTTGTTCTATGTACAGTGTGTGTGTTTTCTGTTGTCTTCTCCACCACAAATCGACAGTGTGTGTGTGCATCTGTGTGCCTTCACGTGCTTTTGTGTCTGTTCTTCATGGTGTCCCTTCCTCTCCACAGCAGCTGTACATGGAGCATGTGGGGGGTCAGGAGAGGAGAAGGTAATGGTCCACGGCTATGTTTTGAACACATACTTACTGGTTCTTTAATAAATCTTTGACCCCCCCATGGGGTCATATATCCCAAAACAACTGTGCAGCCCTGCCACCCACAGTGCCTGCTGCCTGGCTGTCACAGTCACAGAGAGGAGAGGCTCTGTCACCCACCAACTGCACTCTACCCAATACCCTTGAGCCCTCATATAATTAGTGGTGGTATGGTTCCAAGGGGTTCTCTCTCTTTTAACCCCTGCTCCTTTACTGCATGTTGAGTGGAACTGGACAACCATCTGCTCTCCTATAAAAATGTGGGTATTTACACTCATGCATACTGTGTACTGTAATGTATTGTTATACAGCGAGGCCATATATCTTTCCCAGCATGATGATATAGCACCACAGCACTGTTTATGCTATTTGTTTGCCTAATTCAATGATTCCCTACTATTATGATGGTCTTACATTTAGTCACATTCCTTCCTGTCTTAAAGATACACTCAGACATAAAAAAAAACTATAATTATATGGAACCTTTGTCAGTCTTGTCTTATCTTCTTATCAGTGTTCTCCAGTAATACAAGTCAAATAGTGCTTGAGCCAAGTATTATCTAGTAAAAACCTTTGAATTCACAAGAGTATAAAACAGCAAATTAAAAACATTGACAGGTCAGGGAATCAGCCACAAAATCCTTCATCAGTGATTTAAAAACACCAATCGGGACAAGTTCCTCCAGTTTAAAAGTATTTTGTAAGGTGTTCCAAGACAATGGCGCAGAGTACATAAAAGCCCTTTTACCAAATTCAGTTCGTACATTTGGAACAGTTAGCAGGATAAAGTCCAGCGAACGAAGAGACGACCCACCACATTTCCGAACAATAAAAATGCACAAATAAAAAGGTAGTAAACCCAAAATGGCTTTTTAAATAAAAGTATACCAGTGACTGAGCATACGAGTGACTAGAGAAGGCCAGCCTACCCTGGTATACAAAGTGCAGTGGTCCGTAAGGGTTTTGCAGTTTAAAATAAATCTCAAAGTGCCATGGTAAAGAGTGTCAATTGATCTCAAACACTGGGTGGAAGCATTCATATATAAAATATCCCCATAGTCTATTAAAGGCATAAATGTAGCTGATACTAGCCTCCTTCTGGCTTCAAAAGAAAAACAGGCCTTATTCCTAAAATACACATTTTTTGTAAGTTGTTGAATATGCAATTTAAAAGAGAGGTCGTCATCAATTCAAATTCCAAGATATTTTTTATCCTTGCCCTGACAGGTATTTAGTAGGTGAAAGGTTCAGAGGTATATTTCTTGCATTAGAAAACACCATTAGTTTAGTTTTGTCAGTATTGAGGATAAGCTTCAATTGACACAAGGTATGTTGAACAGTATAAAAAGCAGTTTGCTAGTTCTGGAAAGCTTTTGTAAGAGACGAGGCACAACAATAAATAACAGTATCATCAGCATAAAAATGAAGTTGTGCATTTTGGACATTTTTGTCTAAATCATTTATATAAATAGTGAATAAGAGAGGACCGAGTACAGAGCCTTGGGGCACACCATTAATGACAGACAATTTAACAGACATAAGCCCATCAAATTGAGTGCACTGAGTTCTATCAGACAGATAGTTAGCAAACCATGCAACTGCATGCTCCAAAAGACCTACACTGGACAATCTCTACCTTAGTATAGCATGAACAACTGTATCAAAATTATTAGAGAGATCAATAAAAAGTGAGACACAGTGCTGTTTTTTGTCAATGGCTTCAGTGATATCATTTAAAACCTTCATGGCTGCTGTAATTGTGCTATGCTTCTTCCTGAAGCCCGATTGGTACATTGTTAAAATCGAGTTAGTAAATAAAAACCCTTTTAGCTGTTCACTTACACAGGTTTCAAGTATTTTCACCAGGTGTGACAGCTTTGAGATTGGCCTATAATTATTTAAAAGAGTCGGATCTCCCCCTTTTAAAAGTGGTAGGACAAATGCTGATTTCCAGATCTTTGGAATCTCATTACATTCCAGGGTTAGATTGAACAGAGATGTAAGTGGTTCAACTATGATATCAGCTGCCAGATTTAAAAAGCAGGGATCCAAAACATCAGGACCTGCAGGCTTTCTCTGATCTAAGGATTTCAGGGCTTTATGTACCTCCTGCACTGAGAATGGCAAAAAGCTAAACGTTTGATCAGCTCTCACTGGTTCATCCACACAGGGTTGTACAGAGACAGAGGACACTGAATCAAACAGCCTACCAGAGGATACAAAGTGCTCATTGAAACAATTCAGCACTTCAGTTTTGTCATATACAGCAACAGAGTCCTTCAAAACACATGACGGTAATTCATTAACATTACTGTTACCAGACATAGACTTAATAGCCTTCCAAAACGTTCTAGGGTCATTCAGGTTATCAGTGGTAACAGACATAAAATATTCAGACTTGGCCTTCCTGAGAAGAAAAGAACACTTGTTCTTAGATGATTAGATTTGACCTAATAACCTTGTATAAACGATTGAATATACAGTAAACTGGGTAGAGAAATGCTCGACAGCGTGCACCCATTTCAGATATTCCTGTTCCAAGAAGACGGTGTTGTTTGCAAATGCTTCCTCTCCTTCCGTGCACTTTAGTCCCTATTTCTAACGCTCACTGAAAATAGAGTAAACCGAAGGCAGATGGGTCACTCTCCTGTTATTTAGTTGTTGATGGAACATTTGTTCATCCTTGTCATTTGTTCATCTATTGAGCCTTGGTGTTGGGCTGAGGGGGGGTTGGAGGGGACCAGACGGAGGCACATTTGCATGAGAAAGTGTTTATGGTCCCCTATCTCTCCCTTCTCCTCTCAAGCAGTGCATTTTGAATCCATCTGGTTTGCTCCCTGGCCCTCTAGATGAGGGAAGCGATCAGGAGGGCAGCCTATTACAACGCCCCCTATCATTTCTATGTCACTCAGACCCCGTCAGATGACCCTTTGTCAACCAGAACCGCGACAGCCCTCTTAAGAATAATCAAATTAGTTATCAATAAGCTCAATAGCTCTGGATGTAATTGCCTTTTTATGGACAGAGGAGGAGTGCAGGTGGTGGCAGTGATTGAGGTGACACACACACATACACACACCACACTCAAGGTGTGTGAAGGAATGATGAGATGGAGAATAATACAGTATCTAATGGGGTGGCATTAGACATGGGGCCCTAGTGGTTAGAGCGTTGGGCCACTAACCGAAAGGTTCCTAAATCGAATCCCCGAGCTGACAAGGTACAAATCTGTCATTCTGCCCCTGAGCAAGGCAGTTAACCCACTGTTCCCCAGTAGGCCGTCATTGTAAATAAGAATTTGTTCTGAACTGACTTGCCTAGTTAAATAAAGGTCAAATTAAAATAAATAATGGGTGCTCTCTCTTCAGATTCTCAAACAAAATCCTAACTGGTTTTAGTGGAGCTACAATGAGAGAAGTGGGGGCTGTGTGTCACCTTTTTTGGTCAAAAATGAGCTCAAAGTAGTTCAGTAAATGCTTGATCGTGACATGCTTTTAACATTTCCTCTACTGACAGAATTGTCTTGAATCTTTTAATATACACAACCAAGAACTGACCCTTAAGGTCCCTCCCCTGACATGTCAGGTATATCACCCTCACGTATATTCTCATATTATATCTAAATTGCACCAATCCTCCTAGCTGCTATCAGACAAGTCACACCTCTGAATAGTTCTTTCCCAGCTATCAGTTATCCTCACCCTGTAGAATCCTTCTCCCTAGAGCTTCTGGCCACAGCCACAGTGCTGCCTCGCTACATTAGCTGAGCGTCCAGCGCCGATGGCCGGGCCCTCCTAATGATATGGGGACATGGGGCCCTGTAGCTCGTTCATCATCCTGCTCCCTCCAATCCCTACACTCTTTTATCAGGCCCCGGCTGGGCCCCTGTCTTCTCCACTGACATTAATCAGCTGTCCTCTGAGGCACAGGCTCTGATAATGCCCTATTAGCCACCGCGCTGCAGAATCATTACGGGCCAATGAAAAGGCCAACGATTGCATCCCCAAGATGAAGAAACCTAGAGAGGAACCAGGCTATGTGGGGTGTCCAGTCCTCTTCCGGCTGTGCCGGGTGGAGATTATAACAGAACATGGCCAAGATGTTCAAATGTTCATAAATGACCAGCATGGTCGAATAATAATAAGGCAGAACAGTTGAAAATGGAGCAGCAGCACGGCCAGGTGGACTGGGGACAGCAAGGAGTCATCATGTCAGGTAGTCCTGAGGCATGGTCCTAGGGCTCAGGTCCTCTGAGAGATAGAAAGAGAGAATTCAAGAGAGCACACTTAAATTCACACAGGACACCGAATAGGACAGGAGGAGTACTCCAGATATAACAAACTGACCCTAGCCCCCCGACACATAAACTACTGCAGCATAAATACTGGAGGCTGAGACAGGAGGGGTCAGGAGACACTGTGGCCCCATCCGAGGACACCCCCGGACAGGGACACCCCCGGACAGGGGGGGGGGGGCCTCCAAGACAGGATTGTGACAATTCATCTTAATGGTTGTACAGTCGTCTCAAATAAAACTGTGAAGGACCTCGGCGTTACTCTGGACCCTGATCTCTCTTTTGACGAACATATCAAGACTGTTTCAAGGACAGCTTTTTTCCATCTACGTAACATTGCAAAAATCAGTAACTTTCTGTCCAAAAACTATGCAGAAATATTAATCCATGCTTTTGTTACTTCTAGGTTAGACTACTGCAATGCTCTACTTTCCGGCTACCTAGATAAAGCACTAAATAAACTTCAGTTAGTGCTAAATATGGCTGCTAGAATCCTGACTAGAACCAAAAGAATTGATCATATTACTCCAGTACTAACTGATTTCAAGGTTTTACTACTAACCTACAAAGCATTACATGGGCTTGCTCCTACCTATCTCTCTGATTTGGTCCTGCCGTACATACCTACACGTACGCTACGGTCACAAGACGCAGGCCTACTAAATGTCCCTAGAATTTCTAAAAGCAAGCAGCTGGAGGCAGGGCTTTCTCCTGTAGAGCTCCATTTTTATGGAATGGTCTGCCTACCCATGTCAGAGACGCAAACTCGGTCTCAACCTTTAAGTCTATACTGAAGACTCATCTCTTCAGTTTACTACTAACCTACAAAGCATTACATGGGCTTGCTCCTACCTATCTCTCTGATTTGGTCCTGCCGTACATACCTATATGATTGAGTGTAGTCTGGCCCAGGAGTGTGAAGGTGAATGGAAAGGCTCTGGAGCAACGAACCTCCCTTGCTGTCTCTGCCTGGCAGGTTCCCCTCTTTCCACTGGGATTCTCTACCTCAAATCAAATCAAATCCACAATCATCTCCTTAGTTTTGTTGACGTTGAGTGTGAAGTTATTTTCCTGACACCACACTCCGAGGGCCCTCACCTCCTCCCTGTATTACGCAACCCTATTACAGGGGCTGAGTCACTGGCTTACTGGTGCTCTTTCATGCCGTCCCTAGGAGGGGTGCGTCACCTGAGTGGGTTGAGTCACTGATGTAATCTTCCTGTCTGGGTTGGCGCCCCCCCTTGGGTTGTGCCGTGGCAGATATCTTTGTGGGCTACACTCGGCCTTGTCTCCCAGACCTATTATTTAACCATGCTGGTCATTTATGAACATTTGAACATCTTGGCCATGTTCTGTTATAATCTCCACCCGGCACAGCCAGAAGAGGACTGGCCACACCACATAGCCTGGTTCCTCTCTAGGTTTCTTCCTAGGTTTTGGCCTTTCTAGGGAGTTTTTCCTAGCCACCGTGCTTCTACACCTGCATTGGTTGCTGTTTGGGGTTTTAGGCCGGGTTTCTGTACAGCACTTTGAGATATCAGCTGATGTACGAAGGCCTATCTAAATACATTTGATTGGATTTTATGTAAATGTAATATTTGAATTTTTTATAAATATATATATATACTGTATAAATTTGCTAATCTATTTTGTGAAGTGCACCAGTCCCTCCTGCAGTAAAGAAACCCCACAACATGATGCTTCCACCCCTGAGCTTCACAGTTGGGATGGTGTTCTTTGGCTTGCAAGCCTCCCCTTTTTCCTCCAAACATAACGATGGTCATTTTGGCCAAACTGTTCTATTTTTATTTTATCAGACCAGAGGACATTTCTCCAAAAAGTACAATCTTTGTCCCCATGTGCAGTTGAAAACCGTAGTCTGGCTTGTTTGTGGTGGTTTTGGAGCAGTGGCTTCTTCCTTGCTGAGCGGCCTTTCAGGTTATATTGTTACAGGTCTTGTTTTACTGTGGATATAGATACTTTTGTACCCATTTCCTCCAGCCTCTTCACAAGGTCCTTTGCTGTTGTTCTGGGATTGATTTGCACTTTTCGCAAATCAAGGAGACAGAACGTGCCTCCTTCCTGAGCGGTTTGACGGCTGCGTGATCCCATGGTGTTTATACTTGCATACTATTGTTTGTACAGATGAATGTGGTACCTTCAGGCATTTGGAAATTGCTCCCAAGGATGAACCAGACTTGTGGAGGTCTGCAATTTTTTTCTGAGGCTGATTTATTTTGATTTCCCATGATGTCAAGCAAAGAAGCACTGAGTTTGAAGGTAGGCCTTGAAATACATCCACAGGTACACCTCCAATTGACTCAAATTATGTCAATTAGCCTATGAGAAGCTTCTAAAGCCATGACATTTTCTGGAATTGTCCAAGCTGTTTAAAGGCACAGTCAACTTAGTGTATGTAAAGTTCTGACCCATTGGAATTGTAATACAGTAAATTATAAGTGAAATAATCTGTCTGTAAACAATTGTTGGAAAAATTGCACAAAGTAGATGTCCTAACCGACTTGCCAAAACTATAGTTTGTTAACAAGAAATGTGTGGAGTGGTTAAAAAACAAGTTTTAATGACTACAACCTAAGTGTATGTAAACTTCCGACTTAAACTGTATGTTTGTCAACACTTGTACATTAATGTGGATGCTACCATGAGTACAGATAATCCTGAATGAATCTTGAATAATGATGATTGAGGTAGTTACAGTCACACAAATATCATACCCTCCGTAAATGCTAACCTCCCCTGTAATTGTAATGGTGAGAGGTTTGCATGTCTTGGTGCTATGCTATTTGTGCATCTGTAACTTTCTCAGTTTGGCCCCCTAAAATGGGGGGACTATGTACAAAAAGTGCTGTAATTTCTAAACCATTCACCCGATATTGTTGAAAATACCCTCAAATGAAACAAATGAAGCAATACCATAGTCATTGTATTATTTCAAATCCAAAGTGCTGGAGTACAGAGCCAAAACAACAACAAATGTGTCACTGTCCCAATACTTTTGGAGCCTCACTGTATGTCCTTTCATTTCTATACTGCAGCCTTCCCCATCCATCTTACAGCGCTCTGCCATAACTCATTCGTCATCACCACTAGGATATCCACTATTATCACTGGCTGAAATTAGAGCCATGCCGAACACATCCCCACGGTCATAATATGGTGGTATAGATCTTAACTGTAATTATGAGATATGTGTTCACTTCCCTTTATGATTATCCCTCTGCGTGCATGACTGATCTGGAATTAGAGGTACCATAACATCCATCATGAGGAGACACGGGGAGATTATCAGGGTTTTGATTGATAGCCAATGATAGGCTAACGATTAGCTTCTTTACTGTCCATGTAGCCAGCCTCGACACCCTACACTCCACTAGTCATGCAGTAGCGAGAGTAGAGAAGATGAGAGCCCATTTGTATTCAGACCATGGAGGCACTTCATTAAATATCCTCTGTCTCTCTCTTCTCTCCGTGAACATAAACATATCATTCAGAAGGTACACTATACAGTGCCTTGCGATATTATCGCTTGCACAGTGCTCCTTGGGATGTTTAAAGCTTGGGAAATCTTTTTGTATCCAAATCCGGTTTTAAACTTCTTCACAACAGTATCTCGGACCTGCCTGGTGTGTTCCTTGTTCTTCATGATGCTCTCTGTGCTTTTAACGGACCTCTGAGACTATCACAGTGCAGGTGCATTTATACGGAGACTTGATTACACACAGGTGGATTGTATTTATCATCATTAGTCATTTAGGTCAACATTGGATCATTCAGAGATCCTCACTGAACTTCTGGAGAGACTTTGCTGCACTGAAAGTAAAGGGGCTGAATAATTTTGCACGCCCAATTTTTCAGTTTTTGATTTGTTAAAAAAGTTTGAAATATCCAATAAATGTCATTCCACTTCATCATTGTGTCCCACTTGTTGTTGATTCTTCATAAAAAAATAAAGTTTTATATCTTCATGTTTGAAGCCTGAAATGTGGCAAAAGGTCAAAAAGTTCAAGTGGGCCGAATACTTTCGCAAGGCACTGTATATACAAAATAATGTGGATACCCTGTCAAATGAGTGGATTGGGCTATTTAAGCCACACATATTTATGACAGGTGTATACAATTGAGCACACAGCCACGAAATATCTATAGAGAAACGTTGGCAGTAGAATGGCCTTACTGAAGATCTCAGTGACTTTCAACTTGGCACCGTCATAGGATGCCAACTTTCCAACAAGTCAGTTCGTCAAATTTCTGCTCCGCTAGAGCTGCCCCGGTCGACTGTAAATGCTGTTATTGTGAAGTGGAAACGTCTAGGAGCAACAACAGCGAAGTAGCGAGGTGATATGCCACAACGTCAGCACAATAACTTTTTGTTGGGAGCTTCATGGAATGGGTTTCCATGGCCAAGCAGACACACACAAGCCTAAGATCACCATGCGCAATGCCAAGCTTTGGCTGGAGTGGTGTAAAGCTCGTCGCCATTGAACTCTGGAGCAGTCCGATAGACAAATCTGGATTTGGCGGATGCCAGGAGAACGCTACCTGCCCGAATGCAAAGTGCCAACTATAAAGGTTGGTGGAGGTGGAATAATGGTCTAGGGCTGTTTTTTCATGGTTCGGGCTAAGTCCCTTAGTTCCAGTGAAGGGAGATCTTAGCTCCACAGCATGCAATGACATTCTAGACGATTCTGTGCTTCCAACTTCGTGGCAACAGTTTGGGGACGGCCCTTTCCTGTTTCAGCATGACAATGCCCCTGTGCACAAAGCAAGGTCCATACAGAAATGGTTTGTCGAGATCGGTGTGGAAGAACGTGACTGGCCTGCTCAGAGCCCTGACCTCAATCCCATCGAATACCTTTGGGATGAATGGTAACACTGACTGCAAGCCAGGCCTAATCGACCTCACTAATGCTCTGGTGCCTGAATGTAAGCAAGTCCTTGCAGCAATGTTCCAACATCTAGTGGAAGCCTTCCCAGAAGAGTGAAGGCAGGAAAAGGGGGGACCAACTCCATATTAATGCCGATGATTTTGGAATTAGAAGTTTGTTGAGCAGGTGTCCACATACTTTTGGTCATGTAGTGTAAAATCTCTGAGAAAATGTTATCAGCCCATAGTTCTAGAAAACATACAAAACACCAATTCCTGGAAGACACAAAAAATGAAGGTGTAAGTTCAAATTGCCCAGGTAGACTTTCCTGAGAAACGGTGTTGCCATCTATGTCAAAATGCAGCCTTTAAGTCTAGACTGACTGAGGATATCTCTTCTCTGGCCTTGGAGATGAATCATGTGAACCTGACAGCTCAGCTTGTTCTGAAGGCTGATAGCATCTCCACCCGGCTCAGGCCTGGAGGTGAGGTGAGTCTACACTACAGTATGTCAGGCTGCTGTTTTGACACTGAACAGAGTACTGGCTGCAGGCTACGTGTCCAGTCACGTGCCACATGCAGACGAACACACCCCGACTCTTAAAATGTTAGTCA
This sequence comes from Oncorhynchus keta, assembly GCF_023373465.1. Taxonomy (NCBI): domain Eukaryota; kingdom Metazoa; phylum Chordata; class Actinopteri; order Salmoniformes; family Salmonidae; genus Oncorhynchus; species Oncorhynchus keta. The sequence goes on along the minus strand of NC_068427.1, from coordinate 27,724,648 downwards.
ACTATGGTTCATAAGATTCACAATCGTTATGACCTTACAACAGCTGGCAGAGGACTGAGCCATAGGAAGTACTCATGAGGCTCAATATAGACAACACAGAGGGAAATGACTGTGTATTCATCTCTGCTCCACTCCATAAATGTTCATTGTTGATTTAACAATGAAACCAGGCAACATGTTGCTCAATTAACTAGCTGTATTGTGATTCAGACAGTAGACAACCAGTTAGATAACGTGTGATATTCTAATTAGTCCAGGAGGGTATTACAACTTGTTGGTTCCAAACAGTTACCTCTGATGACAGACAAGGCACAAACACACAGTAGCTAGGTCCCTTTCCTAATGACAAGGTACAAACACAAACCACTGTTACTGTAGGCTAGGTCAATTTCTTAACTGCAGCAACAGAGAAAAGCCCCAACCATCACATTTTTTGAGAAGAACCATTTCTGAGTGAACAGGTTGTTTATCATTTCATCGACACAGCCAATCCCGGCCAGGTGATTTATGGGACATCAACAGCGTAGGATGTGGCATCGTCTGCAGACAGAGGAAAAGCGATTATCTGCTGCTGTCTGGATGAAGGGGAGGGAGGGCAAGATGCTCGGCTCGGCTGTAACTGTCCGGTGTGATCTTTAATATACACCCTTCTGACAGCTTGGGTCTGTCCTCCAGACCTACTCTGACGAGGCCAACACTGAGATCATAGTGAACTGAAGTACCAGATTCCAAAAGGGCAGTAAATGAGTGAAACAATCCTTCTCTCTTGGCTTATTCTATGAAAATTCCAGACAGCTGAAGCAAGTCTTCTTTGTCAAAGGAGGTTTCCTCCGAGGCCAGTGTGAGGCAACGTTACCTTGTGGCCTGAAACCCAGTCGAGAGGAGTCCTCTATCTTCCTGTGTATGTTTAGTGTCAGGGTGTGTGATGGAGGGTATTAGTCATGACCTCTGTGGAGGAGAACTGGAGGTCTGTCATTACCACAGAACCAGGAAGACATTGCCACGCCTGAATTACCTGCACTGATACTGTAATGATAAGGAAAGAAGGATGAGCCACAGACATCTTCCACTCTGGCCCTGTTACCCCCGTACAGACCAGGGTTAAATCTCAGATGTACAACATACACTACATCACTGAAAGTATGTGGACACCCCTTCAAAATAGTTGATTCGGCTATTTCAGCGGCACCCGCTTCATGAAATGGGTTTCCATGGCCAAGCAGCCACACACAAGCCTAAGATCACCATACACAATGCTAAGCGTTGGCTGGAGTAGTGTAAAGCTCGCAGCCATTGGACTCTGGAGCAGTGGAAACACGTTCCCTGGAGTGATGAATTACGCTTCACCATCTGGCAGTCTGACGGACGAATCTGGGTTTGAAGGATGCCAGGAGAACTCTACCTGCCCCAATGCCTAGCGCCAATTGTAAAGTTTGGTGGAGGATGAATAATGGTCTGGGACTGTTTTTCATGGTTCGAGCTAGGCCCCTTAGTTCCAGTGAAGGGAAATCTTAATGCTCCAGCACACAATGACATTTTAGATGATTATGTGCTTCCAACTTTGTTGGAGGCCCTTTCCTGTTTCCGCATGACAATACTCCCGTGCACAAAGCGAGGTCCATACAGAAATGGTTTGTCGAGATCGGTGTGGAAGAACTTGACTGGCATGCACAGAGCTCTGACGTCAACCCCATCGAATATGTTTGGGATGAATTGGAACACCGACTGCGAGCCAGGCCTAATCGCCCAACATCAGTGCCAGACCTCACTATTGCCATTGTGGCTGAATGGAAGTAAGTCCCCGCAGCAATGTTCCAACATCTAGTGGAAAGCCTTTCCAGAAGAGGGAAGGCTGATATAGCAGCAAAGGGGGGACCAACTCCATATTAATGCCCATGATTTTGGAATGAAATGTTTGACGAGCAGGTGTCCACATACTTTTTGTTATTTATTGTATTGTGGTTGTGTGACAGTGGATATTTTTGATGAGTGTGTCTGTCAAAAGCAAGAGATGAAAGCACTCAAATATCAGACAGACACCATAGCTGTATCTCCAAACCCAACCTAGTTGAATTACCCAAATGCCCAAAACCAAATAGTAACACACAGACTCTACTTGCATCATTGGATCGAATAACAGAGATGAGCTGCAGTGTGAATGCCACGACAGATGTATGTGACGCAGTCGAGAAGCGATGCAAGACAAACAGGCCAACATGGGGATAGAGAAGCGCCGAGGGGAAATGGTGCTCTAATCATATCATCCAATGGTTCCTGACGAAGGAAGGCCTGTCTGTGTTTTTCTGGCTTCGGCTGTGCTGTGAGCCGCCATTCTGCAGCACTGTCATACGCCATGGGAGGAGACAGACCCCAATTGTCTGCCTCCTCGGTATGTCTGAATGCTCCGTCGCCCGTCCTTCCCCACCATAGCCCCTCTTTCCCCCACCATCGCCCGTCCTCCCTCCAGCTCGCCCCGGATAAGTCCTCCGAGGTAGTCTTCATATGTGCCACCAATCACGAAAACCCTGCGTGTGATACATTTATTTTTGGAGCTGTTTTATTGAAGGTGGTAAAGTTTTGTTTGCATGTTTGTGTTTGTATTTAGCTGCTCTTTGGTCAATGAACTGCTTTGTTTTGGCTCGTTGTTTATGTTTTGTCTGGGTTTCATTTGTTGCGTCTACATTATTTCTCTGGTATGTATTTTTGTATTTTTTTATTTTTATTTCACCTTTATTTAACCAGGTAGGCTAGTTGAGAACAAGTTCTCATTTGCAACTGCGACCTGGCCAAGATAAAGTATAGCAGTGTGAGCAGACAACACAGAGTTACACATGGAGTAAACAATTAACAAGTCTATAACACAATAGGAAGAAAAAAAAAGTGGAGTCTATATACATTGTGTGCAAAAGGCATGAGGAGGTAGGCGAATAATTACAATTTTTCAGATTAACACTGGAGTGATAAATGATCAGATGGTCATGTACAGATAGAGATATTGGTGTGCAAAAGAGCAGAAAAGTAAATAAATAAAACAGTATGGGGATGAGGTAGGTAAAAATGGGTGGGCTATTTGCAGATAGACTATGTACAGCTGCAGCGATCGGTTAGCTGCTCAAATAGCAGATGTTTGAAGTTGGTGAGGGAGATAAAAGTCTCCAACTTCAGCGATTTTTGCAATTCGTTCCAGTCACAGGCAGCAGAGAACTGGAACGAAAGGCGGCCAAATGAGGTGTTGGCTTTAGGGATGATCAGTGAGATACACCTGCTGGAGCGCGTGCTACGGATGGGTGTTGCCATCGTGACCAGTGAACTGAGATAAGGCGGAGCTTTACCTAGCATGGACTTGTAGATGACCTGGAGCCAGTGGGTCTGGCGATGAATATGTAGCGAGGGCCAGCCGACTAGAGCGTACAAGTCGCAGTGGTGGGTGGTATAAGGTGCTTTAGTGACAAAACGGATGGCACAGTGATAAACTGCATCCAGTTTGCTGAGTAGAGTGTTGGAAACAATTTTGTAGATGACATCGCCGAAGTCGAGGATCGGTAGGATAAGTCAGTTTTACTAGGGTAAGTTTGGCGGCGTGAGTGGAGGCTTTGTTGCGGAATAGAAAGCCGACTCTTGATTTGATTTTCGATTGGAGATGTTTGATATGAGTCTGGAATGAGAGTTTACAGTCTAGCCAGACACCTAGGTACTTATAGATGTCCACATATTCAAGGTTGGAACCATCCAGGGTGGTGATGCTGGTCAGGCGTGCGGGTGCAGGCAGCGAACGGTTGAAAAGCATGCATTTGGTTTTACTAGCGTTTAAGAGCAGTTGGAGGCCACGGAAGGAGTGTTGTATGGCATTGAAGCTCGTTTGGAGGTTAAATAGCACAGTGTCCAAGGACGGGCCGGAAGTATATAGAATGGTGTCGTCTGCGTAGAGGTGGATCAGGGAATCGCCCGCTGCAAGAGCAACATCATTGATATATACAGAAAAAAGAGTCGGCCCGAGGATTGAACCCTGTGGCACCCCCATAGAGACTTCCAGAGGACCGGACAGCATGCCCTCCGATTTGACACACTGAACTCTGTCTGCAAAGTAATTGGTGAACCAGGCAAGGCAGTCATCTGAAAAACCGAGGCTACTGACTCTGCCGATAAGAATATGGTGATTGACCGAGTCGAAAGCCTTGGCAAGGTCGATGAAGACGGCTGCACAGTACTGTCTTTTATCGATGGCGGTTATGATATCGTTTAGTACCTTGAGTGTGGCTGAGGTGCACCCGTGACCGGCTCGGAAAACAGATTGCACAGCGGAGAAGGTACGGTGGGATTCGAGATGGTCAGTGACCTGTTTGTTGACTTGTCTTTCGAAGACCTTAGATAGGCAGGGCAGGATGGATATAGGTCTGTAACAGTTTGGGTCCAGGGTGTCTCCCCCTTTGAAGAGGGGGATGACTGCGGCAGCTTTCCAGTCCTTGGGGATCTCAGACGATATGAAAGAGAGGTTGAACAGGCTGGTAATAGGGGTTGCGACAATGGCGGTGGATAGTTTCAGAAATAGAGGGTCCAGATTGTCAAGCCCAGCTGATTTGTACGGGTCCAGGTTTTGCAGCTCTTTCAGAACATCTGCTATCTGGATTTGGGTAAAGGAGAACCTGGAGAGGCTTGGGCGAGTAGCTGCGGGGGGGGGGCGGAGCTGTTGGCCGAGGTTGGAGTAGCCAGGCGGAAGGCATGGCCAGCCGTTGAGAAATGCTTGTTGAAGTTTTCGATAATCATGGATTTATCGGTGGTGACAGTGTTACCTAGCCTCAGTGCAGTGGGCAGCTGGGAGGAGGTGCTCTTGTTCTCCATGGACTTCACAGTGTCCCAGAACTTTTTGGAGTTGGAGCTACAGGATGCAAACTTCTGCCTGAAGAAGCTGGCCTTAGCTTTCCTGACTGACTGCGTGTATTGGTTCCTGACTTCCCTGAACAGTTGCATATCGCGGGGACTGTTCGATGCTATTGCAGTCCGCCACAGGATGTTTTTGTGCTGGTCTAGGGCAGTCGGGTCTGGAGTGAACCAAGGGCTATATCTGTTCTTAGTTCTGCATTTTTTGAACAGAGCATGCTTATCTAAAATGGTGAGGAAGTTACTTTTAAAGAATGACCAGGCATCCTCAACTGACGGGATGAGGTCAGTGTCCTTCCAGGATACCCGGGCCAGGTCGATTAGAAAGGCCTGCTCACAGAAGTGTTTTAGGGAGCGTTTGACAGTGATGAGGGGTGGTCGTTTGACACTACCGTTCAAAGGTTTGGGGTCACTTAGAAATGTATGGATACAGGCAATGAGGCAGTGATCGCTGAGATCCTGGTTGAAGACAGCGGAGGTGTATTTGGAGGGCCAGTTGGTCAGGATGACGTCTATGAGGGTGCCCTTGTTTACAGATTTAGGGTTGTACCTGGTGGGTTCCTTGATGATTTGTGTGAGATTGAGGGCATCTAGCTTAGATTGTAGGACGGCCGGGGTGTTAAGCATATCCCAGATTAGGTCACCTAACAGAACAAACTCTGAAGCTAGATGGGGGGCAATCAATTCACAAATGGTGTCCAGGGCACAGCTGGGTGCTGAGGGGGGTCGATAGCAGGCGACAACAGTGAGACACTTTTTTCTGGAGAGAGTAATTTTCAAGATTAGTAGTTCGAACTGTTTGGGTATGGACCTGGAAAGTATGACATTACTTTGCAGGCTATCTCTGCAGTAGACTGCAACTCCTCCCCCTTTGGCAGTTCTATCTTGGCGGAAGATGTTATAGTTGGGTATGGAAATCTCCGAATTTTTGGTGGCCTTCCTGAGCCAGGATTCAGACACGGCAAGGACATCAGGGTTAGCAGAGTGTGCTAAAGCAGTGAGTAAAACAAACTTAGGGAGGAGGCTTCTGATGTTGACATGCATGAAACCAAGGCTTTTACGATCACAGAAGTCAACAAATGAGGGTGCCTGGGGACATGCAGGGCCTGGGTTTACCTCCACATCACCCGCGGAACAGAGGAGAAGTAGTATGAGGGTGCGGCTAAAGGCTATCAAAACTGGTCGCCTTGAGTGTTGGGGACAGAGAATGAAAGGAGCAGATTTCTGGGCATGGTAGAATATATTCAGGGCATAATGCGCAGACAGGGGTATGGTGGGGTGCGGGTACAGCGGAGGTAAGCCCAGGCACTGGGTGATGATGAGAGAGGTTGTATCTCTGGACATGCTGGTTGTAATGGGTGAGGTCACCAGATGTATGGGAGGTGGGACAAAGGAGGTATCAGGGGTATGAAGAGTGGTTCTAGGGGCTCCATTGTAAACTAAAACAATGATAACTAACCTGAACAACAGTATACAAGGCATATTGACATTTGAGAGAGACATACAGTTATCACAGGTGTTGAATTGGGAGAGCTAGCTAAAACAGTAGCTAAAACAGTAGGTGAGACAACAACAGCTAATCAGCTAGCACAACAACAGCAGGTAAAATGGCGTAGGCTAGGCAGGGGGGTCGGATTAACTACACACAGAGCCTGAGTGCGGCTGGGGCCGACAGATAACAAGCATTTCGCTAACTCGCATTTAACATCTGCTAACCATGTGTATGTGACAAATAAAATTTGATTTGATTTGATTTGGAGTACCGTGATTAATGGACAGTCTAGCACGCATCAGCTATGTAGCCAAGTGATCAGTGTCCAGGGGGGCAGCGGTGGATGGTGCAGGGAAGCTGGACTGGCGAGTGTTATCCAGGTTAAAAAAACAGTCAGCAGTGGCTAACAATGACTAAATAGCTTGTAGCTAGTTAGCTGGTTAGCTTCTGGAGGTTCTTGAGTGTGTTCTAAAAATTAAAAATAATGGCGATTCCGTATCACATTGGGTGAGGCAGGTTACCGGAAGGTATAAACAAATTAAAAGTCGAAAAGGGAAAGTAAATATGGGTCCAGTGAGTGTTTGGGACACGGCGATTCAGACGGTTAGCAGGCCTGTGCTAACAAGATAACAGTTAGTAGGCCAGGGCTAAACAAGGTAGCAGTTAGCGGACCGGGGCTAAACCAGCTAGCAGGCCGAATTAGCAAGCAAGGACGTCGCGATGTGGTGCGTCTGTTTATTCCTCTTCATGCGGTGACATCGATAGACCGGTCGAGGGTCCGGCTATTGTAGCCCAGGAGTATGCTTCGGTGGTAGCACAGGAGCTCTGGCCGGGCTAGCTTCAAGCTAAGTGGGTGGAAACGCTAGCCAGGAGTAATCATCCGGGGTTGCGGTTAGCTAGATAGCTAGTTGTGAAGAATCCAGCTGAAAATGTTCCTGACTGATAGCTGGTAGCTAGCTGGTAGTTAGCTGGCTAGCTTCAGTTGAGGGGTTTCGGATCCAAAGTATCCAAAGAAGATATAAGTACTTTAGAAGAAAATAGCTACATTGGGTGAGGCGGGTTGCTGTAGCTCAGTTGGTAGAGCATGGCGCTTGTAACGCCAGGGTAGTGGGTTCGATTCCCGGGACCACCCATACGTAGAATGTATGCACACATGACTGTAAGTCGCTTTGGATAAAAGCGTCTGCTAAATGGCATATATAGGAGAGTATTTAGAAGTTGAGGTTTAACAAAATGTTTTAAAAGATATGCAAAGAAAAATATGTTTAAAAAATATAAAAAACAATATATACAAGGGACACGACACGACAAGACGTTCGACTGCTACGCCATCTTGTCAAGGCCATCTATGGCATCCAATGTATTATAAAATAACCATAAGTTATAAAACCTTTAGATTTTTAAACAAAAAAAAAATGATATATTGAGAAAAAATATATATATTGTAAGAAACAACTTTAAACTTATTAACAAAAAAATAATCAAAATGTATTTCAAACCAAAAAGAAATTATATCAATGATCAAAAATGAAACTGATAGGATATGGGCCCAACTCTTGCATCTTTTTTTCTACACACTTTCATATTTTTTTACCAATGTTTACGTGTGGTGGGGTTTAGAAGGGGACGAACTAAATTGGTTACTATTGGTCAATATATTTGTAGTGACAGTTCAACAACCACACCTTCAGAACACATAATCAACGCTGTCACCCCACTACCTAGCTACTTGGTAAGGACACTCCGAAAGACACTGTGCCCCAGTGTCTTGTTGCCGGTGTTGTGCCGAAAAGCTCCCCCTGCCAGAAATCCCCCCCCTCGCCCTTCACGTGAACGCACTCAATTCTTCATTGCTGCAACTAGCTTGCTAGTTGGGATTTCTGATCAAGTTAGGCTGCGTTTCATTTTATTTTTTAATGTTGGTTTGATGGCGGGGGAGCCATTAGTAATGTCTGCAGTTTTCAGTTTGGCTATTTGTTTCAAGTGTATTAGTCTATAAATAAATCTCTTTGCCAAAATTCATCATCTCTCCCATGTCTTATTGGACTAGTAGTTGTTCTGAAATGTTTATTGCCTACATTTTACTCCCTCCTATGTTTAATATACAGTGCCTTGCGAAAGTATTCGGCCCCCTTGTTTGCAACCTTTTGCCACATTTCAGGCTTCAAACATAAAGATATAAAACTGTATTTTTTGTGAAGAATCAACAACAAGTGGGACACAATCATGAAGTGGAACGACATTTATTGGATATTTCAAACTTTTTTAACAAATCAAAAACTGAAAAATTGGGCGTGCAAAATTATTCAGCCCCTTTACTTTCAGTGCAGCAAACTCTCTCCAGAAGTTCAGTGAGGATCTCTGAATGATCCAATGTTGACCTAAATGACTAATGATGATAAATACAATCCACCTGTGTGTAATCAAGTCTCCGTATAAATGCCCCTGCACTGTGATAGTCTCAGAGGTCCGTTAAAAGCGCATAAAGCATCATGAAGAACAAGGAACACACCAGGCAGGTCCGAGATACTGTTGTGAAGAGGTTTAAAGCCGGATTTGGATACAAAACGATTTCCCAAGCTTTAAACATCCCAAGGAGCACTGTGCAAGCGATAATATAGAAATGGAAGTAGTATCAGACCACTGCAAATCTACCAAGACCTGGCCGTCCCTCTAAACTTTCAGCTCATACAAGGAGAAGACTGATCAGAGATGCAGCCAAGAGGTCCATGATCACTCTGGATGAACTGCAGAGATCTACAGCTGAGGTGGGAGACTCTGTCCATAGGACAACAATCAGTCGTATATTGCACAAATCTGGCCTTTATGGAAGAGTGGCAAGAAGAAAGCCATTTCTTAAAGATATCCATACAAAGTGTTGTTTAAAGTTTGCCACAAGCCACCTGGGAGACACACCAAACATGTGGAAGAAGGTGCTCTGGTCAGATGAAACCAAAATTGAACTTTTTGGCAACAATGCAAAACGTTATGTATGGCGTAAAAGCAACACAGCTCATCACCCTGAACACACTATCCCCACTGTCAAACATGGTGGTGGCAGTATCATGGTTTGGGCCTGCTTTCTTCAGCAGGGACAGGGAAGATGGTTAAAATTGATGGGAAGATGGATGGAGCTTCAACAAGACAATGATCCAAAACATAAAGAAAATCTACAATGGAATGGTTCAAAAATAAACATATCCAGGTGTTAGAATGGCCAAATCAAAGTCAGACCTGAATCAGCTGTAAAGAACTCTGCTGTTCAGCAAACCTCACTGAGCTGTTTTGCGCTCTCTCGACAAAACTGTATTAAGCTGTAAGGGGCTACTATTAACTTAAGGGGCTGAATAATTTTGCACGCCCAATTTTTCAGTTTTTGATTTGTTAAAAAGTTTGAAATATCCAATAAATGTCGTTCCACTTCATGACTGTGTCCCACTTGTTGTTGATTCTTCACAAAAAATACAGTTTTATATCTTTATGTTTGAAGCCTGAAATGTGGCAAAAGGTCGCAAAGTTCAAGGGGGCCGAATACTTTCGCAAGGCACTGTAACACACATACATACATTATTAATTTTGGTTGCCTATCCTGATGTGAAGTTTGTTATATAGAAAGTATTAGATTCTGATATATGCCACAGAAAGTATTTATTAGAACGTATTAGAAAGTATTAGTCACAAAATTAAGGAAATTAGAAGGGGCGGGGGGTTCGGCAAGGCCATTTTCTTACCTGCCGAAATTCTCTCCCTCCTTCTATCTTTGGACTGCAAGGCCTGGCACACTTCAGAATAATTTTGGTAGCTCATGTTGAACAGTAGTGTGTGCCACAGAAATGATTTGATTCTAGCGACAAAATTAAGGAAATTAGAGGGCGATTTTGTCAAGGCCATTTTCTTGCACACACTTCTATCTTGAGACATCAAGGACTGGCACACTTCAGAATCATTTTGGTGACCTATCATGCCCTCTGATGTATGCCACAGGATGTATTAGACTCTAGTCACAAAAGAAAGTGGTTATTTCAGTAATAATAGTTTTCAGAGCCCACTACTGTTCTCTACCCGTCCCTCAATCCCCCATCCCATCGTGCTTTTCCCTCTTATGGCTTTTCCTACATTTTGTTTTACACTTTTCCCTTTTAGTTTTTATGAATGTAGGTACAGTAGTAATAATTACATTTAAATTTTAAAAAAAATTGTGCTCTGGGCGAAAAAGAAAGTTAAAATACATAAGTCAATATGAGTGCATATCCATAATCACAGTAAACTGTTAAAAAATAAGAATAAATAAATAAATGTATAAAAAAATAATTAAACTATGACTGAATGTGCCTCCATGAAGAATCCCCCCCCAATAGGTCCCTTCTCCCTCAATAGGACACCCTCAGCACCTTCACCATCCCCATCAACCTCCACCAACCCTCATCCACAAAACAAACTAATGATAATAATAATTGAAATTAAAACATTAAAAAGATATACCAAGATATATATACACATACACAAAGATGTACAGTACATATATATAAACATATTCACAGGACAGTCAACTTATCTCTTATCTCTTTTCCTACATCAGATATGCAGGTGACATTTCCACCTGGATGACAGCACCTAATCAACAAGACGGAGATGCTCTACATCGGAGGGAATGCCTGCCCATTCTCAAATGTTACATAATCTAAGATGATCATATGTCATTTACATTCATTCCAGCCCTAACCTGAACGTTCTGCTTCTTCCTCCACACCACCCAGCGATGCCCCCAAGATACTAAATCAGAGCCTTGTCAGCTCCAGACTTGACTACTTCATCTCACACCCTGCTGGACTGCCTGCATTCTCAGATTCCCCTCCACTGATTTGCACCCTGAACGGGCTCCCTATTGCAGCTCACATTATGTTCAGGATTATAATTCTAACCTACAGGGCCAGAAAATGACCAGCTCCTTAATACCTCTTGGTCTGGATAAAGTGCTGTACTGTTGTTATTTTTCTGTGATCTACAATTGTGTCATTCTTGAAGTTGTCTTCTCTGTAAGGATTCAGTGGACAACCACCAGTACTTGGCTGTGTACTGTTGCCTAATTGGTTGATTGAGTTGAGCTGCAGGCATCATAACTGCAAAGTCCCTTTGTAAATGCTGATTCAATAACCACCTGTTCATAAAGGACTTTGATACTGGTTTACTTTTTTTTTACAAGGAATAGATTTCTTCCTGTTTCTCTATGTTTATAATAAAAATACATGTTTGTTGTTTGTTACTCTTGCAGTGAACAGGTTAGGTAGCAGTTTTCTACTCATCATATTGCATATAATATACTGTATATGTTACATTTTAGAATATGGTCATTTCCATCATGTAATACGACATCTACCATAACATGTATTTATGGTTTCAGCATATACTGTACAATTTGATAACTTTAAAATAAAATTGATTTGCTAAAGGTACATTGATTCTCCCCTGATCCTCTGTTCTTATTTCTACATTTTGTTAACCGAAAATGACACAACAGGTTTGATTTGTCTTTTAATCATAACATATGGTATTGTCTTGCCTCACAGATATCATGTTATACACTAAAGATAGAATGATCTGATTTATTTCCTTTACTGTGGCTTGTCCAAAATCCAACGTATACCACATACACATACGGACACACTCATTCTTCTATGACTATATGGTGATATGAAAAACATACGGTATATTATCAGCGTCACAGTTGTGGATTGTAAAGACTGTAATGATACATTTGTATTTACACGTCACCATGTGTTTTGCAAAACAATATATAAACGTGGGGGCCTCTTTTTTTGTGAAAGAGTGCTTCATTTGAGTGTTAATCTGTGTATTTATAAGGAAAACCTAAATGGTTGTTTTTCCATGTCAGACCATCAATGCCCACATGTTCCATCTGGTGCATAATTTTAAAAGGCAGTCAACCCGAGCAGCTTTCACATTGACACATTTGAAACTACTGGCATTTGGGGGAGCAAGAAATCTAAATTTAAGGTCTGTTGGATTATTCTCATAATATCATAATATTATATTATAAACTCTGCAAAAAAAGAAACGTCCCTCTTTCAGGACCCTGTCTTTCAAAGATAATTTGTAAAAATCCAAATAACTTCACAGATATTCATTGTAAGGGGTTTAAACACTGTTTCCCATGCTTGTTCTATGAACCATAAACAATTAATGAACATGCACCTGTGGAACGGTCGTTAGACACTAACAGCTTACAGACGGTAGGCAATTAAGGTCACAGTTATAAAAACTTAGGACACTAAAGAGGCCTTTCCACTGACTCTGAAAAGCACCAAAAGAAAGATGCCCAGGGTCCTTGCTCATCTGCATGAATGTGCCTTAGGCATGCTGCAAGGAGGCATGAGGACTGCAGATGTGGCCAAGGCAATAAATTGCGATGTCCGTACTGGGAGACACCTAAGCGCTACAGGGAAACAGGACGGACAGCTGATTGTCCTCGCAGTGGCAGACCACATGTAACAACACCTGCACAGGATCGGTACATCCGAATATCACACCTGCGGGACAGGTAGAGGATGGCAACAACAACTGCCCAAGTTACACCAGGAATGCACAATCCCTCCATCAGTGCTCAGACTGTCCGCAATAGGCTGAGAGAGGCTGGACTGAGGGCTTGTAGGCCTGTTGTAAGGCAGGTCCTCACCAGACATCACCGACAACAATGTCGCCTATGGGCACAAACCCACCGTCGCTGGACCAGACAGGACTGGCAAAAAGTGCTCTTCACTGACGAGTCGCAGTTTTGTCTCACCAGGGGTGATGGTCAGATTCACGTTTATCGTTCAAGGAATGAGCGTTACACCGAGGCTTGTTCTCTGGAGCGGGATCGATTTGGAGGTGGAGGGTTCGTCATGGTCTGGGGCGGTGTGTCACATCATCATCGGACTGAGCTTGTTGTCATTGCAGGCAATCTCAACGCTGTGCGTTACAGGGAAGACATCCTCCTCCCTCATGTGGTACCCTTCCTGCAGGCTCATCCTGACATGACCCTCCAGCATGACAATGCCACCAGCCATACTGCTCATTCTGTGCGTGATTTCCTGCAAGACAGGAATGTCAGTGTTCTGCCATGGCCAGTGAAGAGCCCGGATCTCAATCCCATTGAGCACATCTTGGACCTGTTGGATCGGAGGGAAGGGCTAGGGCCATTCCCCCCAGAAATGTCCGGGAACTTGCAGGTGCCTTGGTGGAAGAGTGGGGTAACATCTCACATCAAGAATTGCAAATCTGCTAATCTGGTGCAGTCCATGAGGAGGAGATGCACTGTAGTACTTAATACAGCTGGTAGCCACACCAGTGTTAAGGGAATTTTAGAATCGAGAATATAGGCTACTAACCTGCTGCCGACTGGGAAAAGCATTGTTCGTTGGATCTCGTCACTGTATCTGCCGTCTGTAGTGTATACCGGCCTGTTTTTAATCTCCATTCAGGGGCCAGGTCTTTAAATATATGTATTTATAGACTAATACAATTGAAACAAATAGCCAAACTGAAAACCGCAGACATTACTAGTGCCTCCCCCGCCATCAAACCGACATAAAAAATCTAATGAAACACAGGTTAACGTGATCAGAAGTCCCAACCAGCAAGCAAGTTGCAGCAATGAAGAATTGAGCGTGTGCGCGTTCACGCGAAGGAGGGGGGGCACAGAGAATTCTGGCAGGGGGGAGCTTTTTGGCACAGCATACTCTCACCATAGAGCTGTAGACTGTATCATGGTGGCATCCAGGAGTTTACTACCAATATTACAAGTTATTTATTGGGTAGGCTGCTATCCAACTTGAAATCAAATCAAATGGGATGGAACAAATTGACCACATTAGGCTGTCATTGTAAATAAGAATGTGTTTTAACTGACTTGCCTAGTTAAATAAAAGTTATATATATATATATATGTATTTTTTAATTAGCTACCGCCAGAGAGGTGATACAGCTCCCCAGTGGGAATTCACGATGGGAAACACCTCAATACAACACTGGTTGTCACGCCCTGGTCGAAGTATTTTGTGTTTATCTTCATGTATTGGGTCAGACCAAGGTGTGGCATGGGGTTTTTGTATTGTGGTGTGTTTTGTCTTGGGGTTTTGGTGTTGGTATTGGGATTGTAGCTTAGTGGGGTATCTAGCAAAGTCTATGGCTGTCTGGAGTGGTTCTCAATCAGAGGCAGGTGTTTATCGTTGTCTCTGATTGGGAACCATATTTAGGCAGCCATATTCTTTGAGTTTGTCGTGGGTGATTGTCCTTCGTGTCTTTGTTCCTGTCGCTGTGTTAGTTGACAAGTATAGGCTGTTTCGGTTTTCGTCACGTTTATTGTTTCGTAGTGTTTGTGTTAACTCGTGTTTACGTTTGTTGATTAAACATGGATTGCAATCTACACGCTGCAGTTTGGTCCGACTCTCCTTCATCACACCAAGAGAACCGTTACACTGGTATTGAGAGGAAAAGAAATACATGTTTTTGCTTACAATATGTATTTTTTCCCTGACAATACTTTTTGGACTCTACTATATATTTTTTTTTTCAATAAAAAATGCCAACGTTTTGCAACTTGATAATGTACAATAATGTTTTAATCAAATATGATGCCATACATAGCTAGCCCATATTCAAACGCACCCCAAGCATATTTGGTGTGAGAAAATGTACATGTCCCTCTCAACCTGATCTCTTTCTACCACACACACCTCTACATAGAGCTCTTGACCTACCTCTGAATGTCAAATCTAATGAAAGGCAACGGCACTGCGATCAAGGGATGTTCACAGCTGCTTTTGGCTAGAGTTCGATGTGCTTTGAATCACAACCACCAAAGGACGCTGGCTATTAGATTCCACACACACAGTCCCCAAAGGCTCGGTGGCATTATAGATTTTTTTCATATATTTTCTCTCCACATGAGCGAGGGTCACAGGAGTTCTACGCCAGAGTTTTTATTGATTCTGAGAACAGTCTATTGGAACCCCCGCTACTCTTAACATTGAGTACACTTGAACCAACACTGGCTGGAGCTGCAGTTTTTAAATATGTGAAATGTTGCTTGATGTGATTGAGAAATTCTCTCCAACAATTCTCAGTTGCCGAAAGGGGTCGTAACCACAAAAATATGAAACCATGAGAAAATATATGAAAAAGTACAAGAAAAAAAGAGGAAGAAATAATATTTTTACCAGATGTTAGATATTGTATGTATAAGACAGACACAGTATGACACAGTATATATATATATATATGCCATTTAGCGGACGCTTTTATCCAAAGCGACTTACAGTCATGTGTGCATATTCTACGTATGGGTGGTCCCGGGAATCGAACCCACTACCCTGGCGTTACAAGCGCCATGCTCTACCAACTGAGCTACAGAAGGACCACATGTATGAGCCCTCACCAGTTAACAAACAGCTCTCTGCATCTATGATGTGAACATAGTTGTAACGTCGTTCTTCGTTTGTCGAAAGAGAGTCGGACCGAAATGCAGCGTGGTGGTTACTCATGTCTTTAATGAAACAAATGACGATACATGAAATAACTTATAAATACAAAAACAACAGGTGAACACTACACAGAGACAGGAACAATCACCCACGAAATACACAGTGAAACCCCGGCTACATGAATATGGTTACCAATCAGAGACAACGAGAATCACCTGACTCTGATTGAGAACCACCTCAGGCAGCCAACCTAAGCTACACCCCTACTCAGCCGCAATCCCAATGCCTACAAAACCCCAATACGAAACACAACATATAAACCCATGTCACACCCTGGCCTGACCAAATATATAACGAAACACAAAACACTATGACCAAGGCGTGACAATAGTGTCATGCTAAACATTCTCTCTGACAGGTTTGTATGACTTCACGTAATCTAGTAGGTGTAAGAGACACACATATATACGGCTCTGGTATGACTATTCTATGGACATTGACCGACGTGTCCCCTGGATGTGGCCAAGTAACTTGGATAAGTGTCAACCTAAATTCGCAAATGGTTGGCAAAGAGTTCTATGTGTTGATAAGAGAACGGCAGTGAACGAAAGGGCCACTTTTACTATTGGCTAGCTCTAAGTGCGGACCAGAAGTGTCTTTTAGATCAGTGTACATTTTGTGGAGGCGAAATTGGCCAGTTTATGTCCCTAGTTGGCTTATCTTTTGTCGCTGATAATAGTTTCTTTCAAGGTTCCTGAGAAGGACACAGAGTGGCACTTGGTCCCATCTCCCTCTCCAATGTTAACTCTGAATGTGTCTTGAACTGGACATATATCTTGTTCTCATTATATCTTATTTACTCTGTATGGGTGAAACTCTGGCAATTGAAAACAATGGCATGCTATCTGGGGGGTCATAGGTGGAGTAAAACATGAGCCTGCTGATATCTACCTCATATAGGATTGTGTATGAGGGGTGTATAAACCCTTCAGGTGAAAATGACCTATGACCTTGATGCAGCATTTTTCATCAAATGTCTTTTTTTCTGCCCAAGTACTCTTAAATGGCCAAAGTTCTTGGGCCAAATTACTTTGAACAGGGTATCTATGATAACCAGGCATACTGTGGAATCCAAGCCTCTACAGCTTCTGAGTAACAGAGAGATATTTTAGGGGCATGTATGCATTTCTGGTGTCAGGGCATCAGGTATCTAAACATTAACAGAGTTCATTTGGACTATTTTTCATAATGTACAGCAGACCACTGCAAAATAATGTTTTTCTAAAAATGATTTTGTTCATTATAAAATACATTCTATGTGTTTTTCTAGGAATGTAGACATGAACATTGATATGCCTTTCACTTTAAAAAATGTATGTGTTTGATTTATGCTAAATGGAAAGCAGCTTCTAAGATTGAGCATTGAAAGAGGTGGTGGTGATCTGAGAGTTCTGTGCTGCTGAGCTAATATTTTCTGTTCAAAGGTCTGTCTGTGACGGTGAGTCAGGTAAGAGGCAAAGCTACATTGGCACACATCATTCTGTCTGATTACTGGTAAGTGGGATGCAAATGGTTCTCAATCCTTCCGGAGCAGGTGACAGTCCTGTCCCTCTGTCACTCTCTCTTTGTGTGTGTGTGTGTGTGTGTGTGTGTGTGTGTGTGTGTGTGTGTGTGTGTGTGTGTGTGTGTGTGTGTGTGTGTGTGTGTGTGTGTGTGTGTGTGTGTGTGTGTGTGTGTGTGTGTGTGTGTGTGTGTGTGTGTGTGTGTGTGTGTGTGTGTGTGTGTGTGTGTGTGTGTGTGTGTGTGTGTGTGTGTGTGTGTGTGCGCGCATGTGCGTGCGTATGCGCCTTACTCTGAGAGGCTGACATCAGGCAGGCAGACCAGTAAGATATCTTATTGTACCTGAGTGGCACTGACTATGGTCTAGTGCCAGTGAGTGCAAACTCAGGGTGTTGGGCCCTTTGCTCGACAATGGAGGCAGGCTACTACCATGCATGTACACTCGGGTAACTTTCAGATCCAATTTTGTTATCCAGCTGAATTGAGACATTCCCCTTGTCATGCGTTTGACTGTGTGGAGTGGAATACTCAAACCCTTCAGGTGAAGTTAGAAGTAGACTGTGGCATCTGCCTTATCTGCTGTCCATCAAAGTGAGTATCTCTGTGAGCATGTAAATGCCTGTCATGTGTGCCTGTGTGCACATGTATTTGATAACAAGGGATCCTTACAGTATAGTCCTCAAAAATGCCTGGCTGTAACCTTAGGTTGAGACTGTGTAAAGGTGTGTTTGGTGTGTTTAAAAATAGGGCTATTTTAAGCATGTGTACACGTGTGTTTATGTGCGTGCGCATGCATGAGTGTGGTCTATAGGTAGACAGGTAAAGGCCATCCTCCAAGGTTGAGGATTACTAGACAGGGTTTGGGTCAGACGTGCCCACTTTTACAAGCCTAAAAGTCACTCCATCTCTGTTTGACCTTTGCCACTTTAACCCAGTAGCTGAAAGTCGACTGCTAAAGTTGAAGTCGAAGATTGTTTTCCTTTTTTAAAATCAATCCCAGAGTGATGTTTTGACAAAGACAAGGATCTCAAGTATATTTCTGTTGTAAATGAAAGTACTAAATACTAAATAATTTAAAAACATGTAAAAGTGAAATGTGAAATTTCCCCAATAAGTCAGAAGAGGTATGATTCAATGATACATACAGTGTGTTTACATGTAGTAGATACTTGTGAAAATAAATGAGGTGCAGGTCCTTCACCTGATGTTTCAACAGAAGTTTCATTGCCAACAGTATGACAGCACATATGGCTGACAATGTTCCGGTCAGGAACCACTAGGCAAAGATACAGCAACTTTGGCATCACAAAAATATAGGTTTAGTGAATGTACAGAATGCTGCCAAATTATTTAGCTTGTGTTACATTGTCGTTAGTGTGAGTAACCTTAATGAAAAATGACTGTTTCTTCATTTATGAAAAATCTATCACAATTGCTGAATAAATTACTGAAACTGTAAAGAAAATATTAAAGTACATTCAACACTACAAGTAATTTTCAACTGTTGTTTTTTAAAAGTGTAAAGACAGTGTTATCTATTGATGTACCCATTTGTCAATCTAAGTAATATAATAAAGAAATGCCCATAAAAAATGTTGGCCTTCCATATCTGTGATGAAAGTTGGCCAAGCTACAGCAGTGTTTGTCAGACCATGAGACATCCCGAAAACTGGTCTTCTCGCGAAAAACGTCTGTAGCGTCCGAATGGTTTGGCCTAGAAAACTAATATGACCACCCTCCCCCACAAGCCCCAAGGGACTCGTCTGAAGTCGGTAACGCTAATGTGCCAACTTCTGTCTGTAGCCTCCAAACCGTTTGGGCTACAAACTAATGTTTCATGGGCCTCGTCTAAAGGTAATCCATACAAATGAATGGAACTATGGAGGAAGCTTTGTGCCAACAACAATAAGGGGTTAAATATGTGTCCAAAAATATTCCATGAGCTTTCTTATATCTCCTAGATATAGGACAGACACCTCAAAGCCTTACTCCTTATGATTTATTTTGTCAGTCTTTTTGCCATTTAATGTGTTATTCAATGCGTTGGCTATAGTAGTAAAGGACAAACTCAATATTTTATCAAATATTTTTGTAAAAATGTTTTTATACCTAAAGGAGTCCTACAATTCTAAATCAAATAGCTAAACTCTTTCTGGTGTGGCCATCTTAAAACAATTCCATATCCCGTACGGAAAAAAACACATGCATTTCAAAAGGGAACATGTGATTTAAATCAAATCTAATTTTATTAATCACATGCTTTGTGAACAACAGGTGTAGACTAACAGTGACATACTTACGGGCCCTTCTCAACAATGCAGAGAGAAGGAAAATAGAGAAAATATAGAAAAGTAATAACATTTAATAATATAAATAATAATAAATACACAATGAGATAAAGATAACTTGGATGTATACACAGGGTACCAGTACTGAGAAGTTGTGCAGGGGTATGTGGTAATTCAGGTAGATATGTGCATACAGTTGAAGTCGGAGGTTTAAATAAACCTAAGCCAAATACATTTAAGCTCCGTTTTTCACAATTCCTGACATTTAATCCTAGTAAGATTCCCTGTCTTAGGTCAGTTAGGATCACCACTTTATTTTAAGAATGTGAAATGTAAGAGTAATCGAAGAGAGAATGATTTATTTCAGCTTTTAATTCTTTCACTTTCCCAGTGGGTCAGAAGTTAACATACACTCAATTAGTCATTGTCCATTTGGAAGTCCCATTTGCGACCATACTTTAACTTCTTGACTGATGTCTTGAGATGTTGCTTCAATATTGCCACATAATTTTCCTGGCTCATGATGCCATTGATTTTGTGAAGTGCACCAGTCCCTCCTGCAGCAAAGCATCACCATAACATGATGCTGCCACCCCCGTGCTTCATGGTTGGCATGGTATTTGTCACGGTTTTCATATGGTGAAGGAGAGTCGGACCAAACTGCAGCGTGTCGATTGCGATTCATGTTTATTTAAACAACGTAAACATGAATAAACACAAACTCTACAAAACAATAAACGTAGTGAAAACCGAAACAGCCTTAACTGGTGCAAACTAACACAGACTAAGGACATCAAGACACTCAGGACAATCACCCACAATACAACCAAAGAATATGGCTGCCTAAATATGGCTCCCAATCAGAGACAACGATAAACACCTGCCTCTGATTGAGAACCACCTCAGACAGCCATAGACTCTCCTAGAACACCCCACTAAGCTACAATCCCACTAAGCTACACACCACATACAAAAACCCATGTCACACCCTGGCCTGACCAAATACATAAAGAAAAACACAAAATACTTCGACCAGGGCGTGACAGAACCCCCCTAAGGTGCGGACTCCCGAACGCACCTCAAATCAATAGGGAGAGTCCGGGTGGGCGTCTGTCCATGGTGGCGGCTCCGGCGGGGGACGTGGACCCCACTTCACAATTGTCTTAGTCCCCTCTCCTCGCGTCACTGGATAGACCACCCTCGCCGCCGACCATGGCCTAGTAGTCCTCACCCAGAACCCCACTGGACTGAGGAGCAGATCGGGACTGAAGGACAGCTCGGGACTGAGGCAGCTCGGGACTGAGGGGAAGCTCGGGAGTGAGGGGAAGCTCGGGAGTGAGGGGGAGTGAGCTCGGGAGTGAGGGGAAGCTCGGGAGTGAGGGAGGGGAAGGGAAGCTCAGGAGTGAGGGAGGCTCGGGAGCTCAGGAGTGAGAGGAAGCTCAGGAGTGAGGGGAAGCTCGGGAGTGAGAGGAAGCTCAGGAGTGAGAGGAAGCTCAGGAGTGAGAGGAAGCTCAGGAAGGTTGATGGATCTACTAGATCCTGGATTGCTGGTGGTTCCGGCAGATCCTGGCTGACTGGCGGATCCTGGCTGACTAGCAGATCTGGCAGATCCTGGCTGACTGGCGGATCCTGGCTGACTAGCAGATCTGGCAGATCCTGGCTGACTGGCGGATCCTGGCTGACTGGCGGATCCTGGCTGACTGGCGGATCCTGGCCGACGGGCACGGGCACTTCTGGCGGATCCTGGCCGACGGGCACTGGCACCTCTGGGCGGATCTCTGGCTGGACGGGCTCCGGCACCTCTGGGCGGAGGGGCTCTGGCGCGGCGCCGGACAGGCGGGAGACTCCGGCAGCGGCGCCGGACAGGCGGGAGACTCCGGCAGCGGCGCCGGACAGGCGGGAGACTCCGGCAGCGGCGCCGGACAGGCGGGAGACTCCGGCAGCGCAGGAGAGGAGAAAGGCTCCGACAGCGCAGGAGAGGCGAGGCGCACTGTAGGCCTGATGCGTGGTGCTGGCACTGGTGGTACTGGGCCGAGGACACGCACAGGAAGCCTGGTGCAGGGAGCTGCTACCGGAGGGCTGGGGTGTGGAGGTGGTACTGGATAGACCGGACCATGCAGGCGCAATGGAGCTCTTGAGCACCGAGCCTGCCCAACCTTACCTGGTTGAATACTCTCGGTCGCCCTGCCAGTGCGGCGAGGTGGAATAGCCCGTACTGGGCTATGTAGGCGAACCGGAGACACCGAGCGCAAGGCTGGTGCCATGTAAGCCGGCCCAAGGAGACGCACTGGGGACCAGATGCGTAGAGCCAGCCCGGCCGATACGCGGAGCTGGAATATACCGCACCGGGCTATGCACCCGCACTGGGGACACCGTGCGCACCACTGCATAACACGGTGCCTGCCCGGTCTCTCTAGCCCCCCGGTAAGCACAGGGAGTTTGTGCAGGTCTCCTACCTGGCGTTGCCATACTCCCTGTAAACCCCCCACCCCCAAGAAATTTTTGGGGCTGATTCCCAGGCTTCCGTCCGCGCCGTCGTGCTTGCTTCGCCAACCTCATTCTCCTGTAACCTTCCGCGCACTGCTCCATCGAATCCCAGGCGGGCTCCGGCACTCTCCCTGGGTCGACCGCCCACCTGTCTATCTCCTCCCAAGAAGTATAGTCCATACTGGGGCTGCCTGTTTCCTCTTCTCCTGCTGCACCTTTGGGCGGCTACACTCCCCTGGTTTATTTCCCGTCCCTCCCATGTCCAGAAATCCTTAATACGCAGCTCCTCTTTGGGCTGCTCCTGCCTGTTGACACGCTGCTTGGTCCGTTTACGGTGGGTGATTCTGTCACGGTTTTCATATGGTGAAGGAGAGTCGGACCAAACTGCAGCGTGTCGATTGCGATTCATGTTTATTTAAACAACGTAAACACGAATAAACACAAACTCTACAAAACAATAAACGTAGTGAAAACCGAAACAGCCTTAACTGGTGCAAACTAACACAGACTAAGGACATCAAGACACTCAGGTCAATCACCCACAATACAACCAAAGAATATGCCTAAATATGGCTCCCAATCAGAGACAACGATAAACACCTGCCTCTGATTGAGAACCACTTCAGACAGCCATAGACTCTCCTAGAACACCCCACTAAGCTACAATCCCACTAAGCTACACACCACATACAAAAACCCATGTCACACCCTGGCCTGACCAAATACATAAAGAAAAACACAAAATACTTTGACCAGGGCGTGACAGTATTCTTTGGCTTGCAAGGCTCCCCCTTTTTCCTCCAAACATAACGATGGTCATTATAGCCAAACAGTTCTATTTTTGGTTCATCAGACCAGAGGAAACTTCTCCAAAAAGTACGATCTTTGTCCCCATGTGCAGTTGCAAACCGGAGTCTGGATTTTTATGGTGGTTTTGGAGCAGTGGCTTCTTACTTGCTGAGCGGCCTTTCAGGTTATGTCGATATAGGACTTGTTTTACTGTGGATATAGATACTTTTGTACCTGTTTCCTCCAGCATCTTCACAAGGTCCTTTGCTGATGTTCTGGGATTAATTTGCACTTTTCGCACCAAAGTACGTTCATCTCTAGGAGACAGAACGCGTCTCCTTCCTGAGCGGTATGACAGCTGCGTGGTCCCATGGTGTTTATACTTAGAAGTATACTATTGTTTGTACAGATGAACGTGGTACCTTCAGGTGTTTGGAAATTACTCCCAAGGATGAACCAGACCTGTGTGGAGGTCTACATTTTTTTCCCTGAGGTCTTGGCTGAATTCTTTTGATTTTCCCATGATGTCAAGCAAAGAGGCACTGAGTTTGAAGATAGGCCTTGAACTACATCCACAGGTACACCTCCAATTGACTCAAATTATGTAATTTAGCCTATCAGAAGCTTCTAAAGCTATGACATCATTTCCTGGAATTTTCCAAACTGTTTAAAGGGAAAGTCAACTTAGTGTATGTAAACTTCTGACCCACTGGAATTGTGATTACAATGAATTATAAGTGAAATAATCTGTCTGTAAACAATTGTTGGAAAAATTACTTGTGTCATGCACAAAGTAGACGTCCTAATTGACTTGCCAAAACTATAGTTTATTAACAAGACATTTGTGGAGTGGTTGTAAAATTCTGACTTCAACTGTACATATAGGTAGGGATAAAGTGGCTAGGCAAAAACATAAATAATAAACAGTACCAACTGCTGATGTGATGCAAGAAGAGTCAATACAGATAGTACCGGTAGCTATTTGGTTAACTATTTATCAGTCTTATGGCTTGGGGGTAGAAACTGTTCAGGGTCCTCCTGTTGGTTCCAGACATTTAATATGAAGTTAATGTGATACCACGTGACAACATGTGAAGCAACATGTGACAACAAGTGAAGCATCATGTGATAACATAAAACAACACGTGACAACATTTGAGAGCATGATCTCATGTGAAATAGATGTGACAACATGGGGATGCAAAATGTCAACCATGAAATTGAACATGTGACAACATTTGAGAACATTTGAGAAGCCCAGGTGACACATGTTAATTTGAATATTCTAATTTAAAGGCCTAATTTAAGTTCATTTAATTGATATCTTCATGGTTTTGTCTCGTTACCGGTTTGTTCCAGGGACGTCCCCAAGGACGTTGTGTCATGGTCCCCTGGAGTTTTTTGTCTAGTTGCGGTGAAAATATGTTACATCTACGACAAGTTCTATATTTTTACAGTTAAATTAAGATGTTAATGTTGAAGGACAGTATGCTGCTGTATGCTACTCTGGACCCAACTTCACTTGCAATTTGAACTCACAATCTCTTGGTTGCTAGCTACCTGAAGTTCCTTCTGCACCACCAGGTCTGTGGGCATAATGGAGATTCACTATATAGATTTCTGCACTTTGTCTAAAGTTGCAGTAAAAATGAAGTGAATATATTCAACAACTTTGTGGTTTCTCTGAAAGGACAGTATGCTGCTGTAGACTGATTTAAATTACTGTAAAATCTTTGGTAATTTTGTACTATGACCACAAGTGGGACTCAACCTTTAATGGGATTTGAACTCATAACCTCTTGGTCGCTAGCAACCTGAAATGTCCGGCTACAGTGCAGCTACACCACCAAATCTGTGAGTGCACAAAATATATGGCCACAGACTTATTGGCAAGAAAGCATTTCTGCACTTTGCTTAAAGCTGTCCAAAATTAAGTAAATATTTGTCCGATTATCACCACCAATTTAACAGTGCTCAAGAACGCTTGACGTAGAGTACACATCAATTCTTTGTGGATTTGAACTTGCAACCACTTGGTTGGGCATTTGATGTTTCTGCAGTGCCAGCAGGTTCAAACTTATTGCTTGGAACATACACTGAGTGTACCAAACATTAAGAATACCTTCCCAATATTGAGTTGCACCCCCTCTCACCCTCAGAACAGCCTCAATTCGCCGGGGCATGGACTCTACAAGGTGTCAAAAGCGTTCCCCAGGGATGTTGGCACCTGTTGATTCCAATGCTTCCCAAATATGCTAATGAGCACCCACCAACTCATTGTCCCTCCTTACACTTCTTCTTACGTAACCAAGTGGGAATGTACTACATACAACTGGGAGAAATCCACTTGAAAGGCCCTCCAACTGGTAATTAGATGTGGGAAACGTGTCTATCATCCTGAGCTCCCACTTCTCCCACATGCTGACCGCTGAAGTCACCTACTAAGAAAATGACCATGACTTCATAACTGGTAAATTCCCACCCCCCACTTGGTTACGAATGCACCTGAAACTGCACCTTGTACCTGAAACTGCTTTCATAACCTGGTGGGTGTCACGGATCCCTCCTGGAACTTGTATTACGCACAGCTGTCCCCTATTCTCACTGATTGTATTATAGTATATATTATAGTGTGAGTAACTGTGCTGTGTGTTTTGGCTGTTGTGCCATTGTGGATTCCGCAGATGATTACGGGTCTCGTCCCGTGTGTTAATCATTGTACACTTGTGTTATTTATTCAAGGTTCTCCTCGCTCTTTTGTTTGGGTTTCAACCCTGTGTTTTGTATAGTGTTTGTTTGGTCTTCGTCCCCGTGCCTTTACACGGCACGCCGTAATTTGGGGTATAATAACAAAAACTATTACGCATTCCTGCGCCTGTCTCCCGACCCTTCATACCAACGTGACAGAGGGAATTTATCAGAATGGCCCTCCAACTGGTAATTACTAGTTGGAAACATGTCTATCATGCCACGTTCAAAACAACTTCCGACTTCAGTGCATTCAAGACTTGGGGGAAAACCTGCTCCGACTGAGAAAAAACTTTATGAACGGTCATCCAACTCGGAATTCCATGTCTGTAACTTGGGCCTCTTTCTAGAGCTTAGACTTTCCAACCTGAAGATCACTGACGTCATGATTTAACCTCGCATTTGTCAGAGTTCCCAGTTGTCTTGAAAGCGCCATTATTCCTGAGCTCCAACTTCTCCCACATGCTGACCTTTGATGTCACTTACTAAGGAAATTACCCCACTAACAGCATTTCCGGCAGTAACAACAAAACATTATTAATAAAAAGCAATCTGTTGATGTGGTTTTTGATCTCCAATTGGCATTTCTTGATGAGTTCAAAGAATGAGTTCAAATGCATCCAACTGGTATTCCCACCCCCCACATGGTTACGAACGCAGCTTTAAATGTAATATATTGGGTCGAAAAATGTACCATTATACTAGGTTATCCGCGCATGTACCCTAAACGGTACAGACCAGTACAATGTGAGTTCCTGTGTGTACCTCTGAAGGTTCCTTATGTGTACCTTTACACTTTTTGTACACCAGGGAACAACACTATACCATAACCATACTCTTAAATTTGAGAGTGTGTGGATATACACTGAATATACCAAACATTAGGAACATCTCCCTAATATTGAGTTGCATTGGGATACTGGCCCATGTTGACTCCAATGCTTCCCACAGTTGTGTCAAGTTGGCTGGATGTCCTTTGGGAGGTGGACCATTCTTGATACACAAAGGAAACTGTTAACTGTGAAAAACCTAGCAGAGGTGCAGTTCTTGACACAAACCGGTGCGCCTGGCACCTACTACCATACCCCACTCAAAGGGACTCTTTTGTCTTGCCCATTCACCCTCTGAATGGCGCACAATTCATGTCTTAATTGTCTCAAGGTTTAAAAATCCTTCATTATCCTGTCTCCTCCCCTTAATCTACACTGATTGAAGTGGATATAACAAGTGACATCAATAATGGATCATAGCTTTCACCTGGATTCACCTGGTCCATCTATGTCATGGAAAGAGCAGGTGTTCTTAATGCTGTGTATACTCAGCGTAACAAATAACCATCTGGTGGCACTGCTCTGACATTAATGCACTCCAGACCAAAAGCTTACAAGTTTAAATTAGGTCTAGATTCTATCACTAGCAGACACCAACATAGCAGTTGTTTTGGAGGTGGAAGTGTTACAGCTGTCAAATCCACAAGCAGCTCCCGGCGTTATACCTAAAGCGGACATTGCCATTTGCTGTACGGAGCTGCCTTAATTTAAAACCTTTTACTGCAGCGAGCTAAATTAGGGTCACAAAGAGAGTTTCTTGGTAGTCTTAAACAAATCTCCTTTAAAACAAAAGTATACACCTCACACACATGGTTATGGGCTTAAAATAAGACACCTGCACCATGTCAGATATAGATTTTAAATGCATAAAATGTTTAGTTTGCATCCCAATATTACACTTTATATACATCACAGAAGACTGAAATATAACAAAAACGTTTGACATAGAAACACCAGATTTTCTGTGGGTTTTTGAGATAATGTTGATTAATTATGAAATTATGACATTTTACATTTAAAGTCACATTTTGCATGTGAACACGTGTTTTTGGAACACTTCACATGTGACATTTCACGTGAACACATTTCTGATACACTGTACGTGACATTTCACATGTGAAATGATGTTGTAGCATGTTAACATCACATCAGATCAAACCATCCCAAACTTGTATAAGTAAAGTGATGAAATGAAATGGTATGTGGCTTTTAATAAAGTAAGTGGTATACTGTTCAGCTAAAGTATAACCCCGCCTCTAGATTTGAGGTACACTGATCTTTCTGCTTCTGCTGCAACACAAAGTCTGTACCATTCCTCTACACATTAAATACATACAATACATCTCTGTATGTAGCAGAATAGCTATTTTAGTATCAGTTATATCAGTATCAGCTATTCTGACTATTCTCTCATCATTGATTTCATTCACTTATTTCAGCAATTTGAGGGGTTTTCTGTATAGTTGTCTAATGTTGTTGGGGCATTTAATTCTGTTTAATGTTCCTCCTGACTCCCTATGATGAATATAAATAGAAAAGTTTTTCTTGAGTGTATTTTGGACAAAGCTGAGATTGACTTTGAAGTCCAAAGCGTAGGAATGCAGGTGAAATCCAGTTCTAACACAGACATGGTGGCGTGGCAGGAAAATCTGAATACTAAATAAACATGCACAGCGTCGTCATGTGTGTCAGATATCTACGTTGAGAACACTACACGTTAAAAGCATTGCCTGTGTATATTAACTCATTTTATTTGCAGGGCATGGCCTGTGAAATCTCATGTGAACGTTTGAATCCACATGTGAAAGATTACGTGATCACGTGAAAATCCACACGTGAAACTTCATGTGAAATATCATCACGTGAAGTGTTCCAAAAACACATGGTTTCTCATAATATCACATATGAAATCATGTGATTTTCCACATGTGAAATCATGTTTTTTCCGTAAGGGCTGTTAACAGTACATGGACCTCCGTATTGGATATCTTTGTATTTTTCCTTTCGACTCAGCCCTGTGAGCAGAGGTTCCTCTCAAACACATGTAAGGTGTTAGCGGACCACACAGACTCTCATCTTAACCTCTGCTCTGTCCGACCGTCAATAACACATTTTACCCAGAACATCATTTACGAACAACAGACCAGCTCTGAGAAGTAGGGAAGCATGATTTACAACTCCACAAACTAATCTGCGATATGGTTACTCTGTTTACACGCAAACACCTCAAGGCACATAAACGCGTAGTTGACCTTTCTTTCTCTCTCTCTCTCTCCTCAACACCAAAAGAGGAGCAACTGTGTAATGGCTTCCACATGTGTGAGCAGACTCCAAGTCCACCACCGAGGCTGAGGCAGTCTATCAACCTTTGAGGTGCACATGTACTGGTATTCATAGATCAGGGCTTTAAACCAGAGTGTATCATCAAGGCACAGTGATAGAAAGTGATAGACCTTCATCGGCCTGTGAGTGTAGATCTAGTGTCTGGGTGGGTGGGTTTCACTTTGGCAGATGGGGAAAGAGAGGAGTAGTCTGAAGTGTTTGTTGTCTTATACTCGTATACAGTACAACATTATGCTATGGACCGTGCTGTCTTACTTTTCAAACCAACATAATTAGCTTGTTATTCCACTGGCATTCATGTGACTGACTATGCGCTCCAAAAAGCACGGACATCCCCGCTCAGTGCTATCCAATTCCACATCATGTCTTGGTTGTGTGTGACTGCTGTATCTAGAACAACATACAGTAAAGTGAATGGTAAAGGCTTGGGCAAGCTTGCAGTATAATAGGGTGAGAGAGAGTGACTGCTGGGTTTGAGCAGGCGGGCGGGCAGCGCAGACTGGCCATGCACCTGCAGTAAATTAATCAGTCAGTGTCTGGGTGAGATTATACAGACCAGCTGTGCACACTGGAGGTCTCAAGTAAAGCTGCACATTTCCCCCTATGCTAGAAGAGGGAAGATTACAAATAGTAGTTCAACAAAGGAACCATTCAGTCCTTGCTAAAGAGCCCAGAACCGATGTGTGAAATGAGCGATGTATAAGCATTAGCTATCCCTCAGTTATATGCATTTCTCACCCTCACCAGTATCAGCCACTGTGAGGAGGCCTAACCCTTGCTAATATGCCATACATCTTAGAAGCAAAAAGTGCTATCTAGAACCTAAAAGGATTGGTTGGCTGTCCCCATAAGAGAATCTTTTGAAAACCCCTATTTGGTTCCAGTTAGAACCCCTTTGGGTTCCATGTAGAACTCTTTCCACGGAGGGTTCTAAATGCAACCTGAAAGGTTTCTACTTGGAACCAAAAAGGGTTCTACCATGAGCCAAAAAGGGTTCTACCATGAGCCAAAAAGGGTTCTACCATGAGCCAAAAAGGGTTCTACCATGAGCCAAAAAGGGTTCTCCTATGTGGACTGCCGGTTCTTCGGCTGTAGCTCTTGTTTTGACGTGTTGTGTGATACCATTCAATTATTTCTATTCATTTTCATTTTATGTTACATTTATTTAACCACGAAGGGCTCATTGAGATTTAAAATCTCTTTTTCAAGAGCGTCCTGGCCAAGATAGGCAGCACCAAGTCATTACAAAAATTATAGACAAACAACATGAAAAACTACAAGTCATTTAGTAAAAACCATAGAATTCACAAGAGTATAACAAAATCAAAAATAGCCAATTAAAAACATTGACAGGTCAGGGAATCAGTCTCAAGATCATTCATCAGTGATTATATTATATTATGATCAGATATACCAAGGTCATTACTGGGATGAATTATTGTAAGCATTGTGCTTTAATAGTAAACTGCCCAGTGAAAAGTTGAATGGACATAGCTCTGCTTAATTCGCCATGTATTGACCATCCCGACCCTACATGGAATGGTCCTTTAATCAAGGCGCCACTGCCACCGTTAAATACATTTTTCAAAAGGGCAAATAAAAACTGTAGTTCAGAATGAATGATTATGACACATTTTCTCAGGCATTGATTCCATAAGCTGGCAGTACACCGTAAGCTTTCAGTTAATGAAGGAAAACCTTGACATTCACACACATAAACACACAAACACACCGATGGGTTTTTTCACCCCTGCCCAGATGCATTTTGGGCAAAAGTTATTGCTGATGACATCACAACAGCCACATGACCAGTCGTGAAAGCCAACTGCTCCACACATACTAATACATACAGTTTTTTTTTTTTATCACAAATGTAGTAGTCTCCACTACAGTTTAATATGTCTAATAACTTCATATGACAATGAAATATTAGGATTAATTTATATCAATGCAATTAGTTTTGGGCCACATTTGGCACTGGCTTCTGATATCTGTCACCACACTCACAAACATGCACACAGAGAGAATTCCGTTGGGACCACACATGATGCTGGCTTGTGTTAAAGCAGTTATCCACGGTCTGTGCCGAGCTCCATTCCCAAGATGCCTCCCAGTTGTAACCTGAACTCTTTGAAGAACACATGGGATGAGCATGTGTGTGTGTGTGTGTGTGTCCCTGTGCTGCTCTCAGATCCAGGGTTCATCAGTCATGGGGCGATTGGGCAACAGTCTGCCTCTCCTCGATAACTCTGTCACCCGGAAACTGACAAGTGGTCACCATACTATATGTACAGTAGGAGTGTCAATTCATTCAGAGGAGTTTGCTCCTCTCCTCCATGTTTTCTATCCTCGCCTTGCCTCCTCTTCTCTTTGACTTTGACCTTTTTCAGTAGTAGGTGAGGAGAGGACGGAGGAGAGGATGCGAGGAATTTAGGAAATCCAATTGAGATTCTCCAATAGGGTAAACATTACTCTATGGATAATACTACATGATCACATGATCTGTCATTTAGGTAAAGGTCATCAATAACCACTAATACAATTTTAACAAATATTTGTATATAATAAACTTACTTGACACTTTAAACTAATTCATTAGTTAAAAATAAGTGAAGATATACATTATAGGAAATACATTCATATGTGTTGGCTACTCTTCAGAAAACAGTTTTGGCTAATGATTTGTTATATGCTGTCACGACTTCCCCCGAAAGTTGGTTCCTCTCCTTGTTCGGGCGGCGTTCGGCGGTCGGCGTCGCTGGTCTTCTAGCCACCATTGATCCACTTTTCATTTTCCATTTGTTTTGTCTTGTCTTCCCACACACCTGGTTTCAATTCCATCGTTACATGTTGTGTATTTAACCCTCTGTTCCCCCCCCCATGTCCTTGTCCGGAATTGTTTATTGTAAGTGCTTGTGCACGTTATGTCTGGTGTGCGACGGGTTTTGTACCCATTGTATTTGATTGTTTTGTTTACAGTGATTGTATTATTAAACTGTGCCGTTGTAACACAGTTTTTGCTCTCCTGTGCCTGACTTCTCTGCCGCCAGTACGCACCCCTTACATATGTAGTGCATTCGGAAAGTATTCAGACCCCTTCCGTTTTCCACATTTTGTTACATTACAGCCTTATTCTAAAATGGATTAAAAAATGTTTAAATGATCATCAATCTACACACAGTACCACATAATGACAAAGCGAAAATAGATTTTTAAAGGCCCTTTGCTATGAGACTCGAAACAGTGCATGTCAGAGCAAAAACCGTAGAGCTCTAAGACAGGATTGTGTCCAGGCACAGATCTGGGGAAGGGTACCAAAACATTTCTGCAGCATTGAAGGTCCCCAAGAACACAGTGGCCTTCATCATTCTTAAATGGAACAAGTTTGGAATCACCAAGACTCTTCCTAGAGCTGGCTGCCCGGCCAAATTGAGCAATCGGCGGAGAAGGACCTTGGTCATGGATGTAACCAAGAACCCAATGGTCAATCTGACAGAGCTTCAGATTGCCTCTGTGGAGATGGGAGAACCTTCTAGAAGGACATGTGATCTCTGGATCAATCCACCAATCAGGCCTTTATGGTAGAGTGGCCAGATGGAAGCCACTCCTCAGTAAAAGGCACATGACAGGCACCTAAAGACTCTCAGAGCATGAGAAACAACATTCTCTGGTCTGATGAAACCAAGACTGAACTCTTTGGCCTGAATGCCAAGTGTCACATCTGGAGGAAACCTGGCACCATCCCTATGGTGAAGCATGGTGGTGGCAGCATCATGCTGTGGGGATGTTTTTCAGAGGCAAGGACTGGGAGACTAGTCAGGATCGAGGGAAAGATGAAAGGAGCAAAGTACAGATGAAAACCTGCTCCAGAGCGCTCAGGGCCTCATACTGGTCTCTGAATGTCCTTGAGTGGCCCAGCCAGAGCCGGGACTTGAACCTGATTGACCATCTCTAGAGAGACCTGAATATAGCTGTGCAGCGACATTCCCCATCCAACCTGACAGAGCTTGAGAGGATCTATAGAGAAGAATGGGAGAAACTCCCCAAATACAGGTGTGCCAAGCTTGTAGCGTCATACCCAAGAAGACTCGAGGTTGTAATCACTGCCAAAGGTGCTTCAACAAAGTACTGAGTAAAGGGTCTGAATACTTATGTAAATGTGATATTTCATTTATTTTATTTTTAAACATTTTACAAGCATTTCTAAAAACCTGTTTTTGCTTTGACTTTATGGGGTATTGTGTGTAGATTGATGAGGGTAAAACACTATTTAATCAATTTTACAACAAGGCTGTAACGTAACAAAATGTGTAAAAAGTCAAGGCTTCAGAATACTTTCTGAATGCACTGTAAATAGCTATTCA
Source organism: Oncorhynchus keta (assembly GCF_023373465.1). Lineage (NCBI taxonomy): Eukaryota > Metazoa > Chordata > Actinopteri > Salmoniformes > Salmonidae > Oncorhynchus > Oncorhynchus keta. Next base: position 27,691,387 of record NC_068427.1, on the reverse strand, counting down.
ACAGTCATGCACTTAGACTGAATAGGTTATTTTATTGTCCCATTATGACAGTGAGACAAAGACAAGTTTAAGGTGCCATGGGATAATATAATATTTGTAATCAACTACCAACTTACCAATTCATAATTACAATTGTATTATGAATTATAATTGTCTTATGAATTATTCATAATTGAGTAATGAATTCATATGAATTCATAATAGATTGTATAAAATGAATAAACCTGAGTCTTTAACGTTTTGCAACAGTATTTTATTGATCATGTATTGCATCATACAAGTATACCCTTCTCCAATGAATGATTCACTCCAACTAAAGCAAGATGACTTTACACTGTCCGTTAACAACAAAGCATTTTCTAGGGCACTCTGTACTTATGCTTTTCATCAAATGATTTAGCTAACATCATCTCATACTTAATGGCCGTTGTCATCTGTGGCCTTGTCTGTATAGCTAGAGAAACAAAGTGTTCTTACTTTGAAAAAGGATTCTCACTTTTACGTAGAAATAAACCAATAAATATAATTTTGATATGATTCTTTATATGTGATGGGGGAATAACATTATATATTTTTATATGTAGGTACACATTTCTATTTTGTGTCTACCAAGATATTAGTTGCTCTTTGACATTTGAAGAGGATTTGTTTTTTGTCTTCCAAAGACAAAACTGAAAGATGATTTTGTTTTGTTTTATTACCACTTCAGGCTATGTTAAGATGTGAATCTGAGTATTTTAAGAATATAATCCACATATCCAATAACTATATTCCAAGTGAAATTCTACTTTATAATGCACTTAGATAAGAAGACAAAACAAACTGCTGAAAGCTTGCTTACACTTGTTTTCTGGCTACTCTTGTGTAGACACAACTTGTTGAGAAGGGACTGTATAGACGGTTGCAGACCTATGGTTTAGAAAACATAGGACTGTCAATTTTCAGATTAAAAGTACTTTTTATAACATATCGTACTGGACGTTTAAGACAGTGAAGGAAACCGTTTTACAAATTAAATGGTCGAGTTTGGGTTTTCTCTGGCTTTGGATGTTTGAAGTAGGAATATATTTTCAGTGGTTCTATTGTCTCAACAATTTAAATTAGAGAACCAACCAGGACACTTCAGTGACACAGCAACAGAACACTGCACTATACTATAAGATTATCCAGCCAACATGACAGATATGTAACCTCTGACCTCCAATAATCACTTTATTTTCAGATGCATAACCAAGCGTTATAATTCACAATAGAGGGATGCAACTGAAAAATACACCCCAGTGCAACTTTTAAAGGCAATAACTTGTAATGGGCGAGTAAACAATGTATTTAATCATTCAGACTGTCATTACATTCTTTAAATGAACTAAATTGATGTCCATACGAACTGCAGATGTTTCAAATGACAGTTTTCCTACGTTTCCCCAGTCTTGGATCTGTTCTATGGTCCATAACTATTTTTCTAATATTCATAAGAGGAAATCTGTAACATAATCCAATATATCCTTAGATGAATAGTGTTCAATTACAGTTGGATTAAGACAATGTATCTTTCCCATCTTCTTGGGTAATGTGCATGGATTTGACATATCAAAGAGTACAAAAGCTAAACAAAACTATATATTTACATAACATTCAATCGCCCACCTGCTAGTCTAAAACCATAATGTCCCAGACAAGACGGTTGTGTTTTACAGTACGTCATATTGAGCCACATCATCACGTTTGTCTAGTTGGAATACGTGGAATAGTCGGTCCTTCTACATTACATGGCCTTGTCTGTCTGAGGGTGGGCTAATCCGGTTAGCATGGTGGGCCAGGGAGGAAATGGAGGAGTGATGGGGACAGGGAGGGGTTTAATACCCCCAACCAAAAGGCTGTATCTATTTATACAAATCCCTAAACACACACACACAAAGACATCATCATTTCTGCTTATATCCACCTTGTAATCTATGCGATAGCGTATGATTTACACGGCTGTATGCCAAGCACATACACATATACAAACACACACCCACACATACACTGTACACACGCATACACTAAGCGGCAGCGTAGGAGGCCTATAGGCCACATCTCAATGCTACTTTTGTTAACTCATCCTGATAAAACACCAACAGTCCTTCTCACCAATATTGCTGCCTTGCCTCTCACATGCAGGCAGCCCACTTGTCCACAGCCTGGTAGACAGAGGAAGGCATGTGGGGTTGACCAATGGTTTGCCCATTCCATGTGTATGTATGTGTGTTTGTGTGTCTGCGTGCACAGGCAGGTGCGTGTACGTGTGAGTTTGTCTGTCTGTCACGCTATCTATCTCCCAAGGTTCAAAAAGACTAAAGTAGAGTGAGTTATGGGGTACTGACTGTACATGGTGGAAACAGACCAATGTCCTGTTTCTAGTGCCGGGGCCACTGAGGATATCTTCAACATGATGTGTTGAAACAGGATTATAGCAGTGTCTGCCCCAATCTTAGAAGTGTGTGTGTGTGTGTGTGCGCGCGTGTGTGTGTGTGTGTGTGTGTGTGTGTGTGTGTGTGTGTGTGTGTGTGTGTGTGTGTGTGTGTGTGTGTGTGTGTGTGTGTGTGTGTGTGTGTGTGTGTGTGCGTGCGTGCGTGCGTGCGTGCGTGTGTGTGTGTGTGTGTGCGAACGAGCGAGAGTGTGTTCAACCCCAGTCTTAGCATTGTATTGGCTCTGGTCGGCCTGTAGGTTTAAACTCAGGTTTTATCAGACATTCCTGTCTGATGTCTTGTCTTCTATGGCTAAGTCCAATGCCAACCTGGAACACAAGAGTCCCTCCCACATTTATGAGTCCCTCCCACATACATTTTTTTTATTTTTTTTAAAGCATAAGAGTTTGGGTGTTTTGATAGGTCGGAGTAATAGCACTGAGTGCAACATCCAGTTGATTGTTCATTACAGAAGACAATGCAGTGAGATTGTGTTGTGTTTTCTGTTTATTGCCTTCATTTGCATGTAAATGAAAGCTGTATTGTAGCCGGAGGACAGGCTGTGTTTTGGACACTGCACCCTAGGGTCTTCCTGCATCACATGATCAAACTAATATGAAAAAACACAGCACACTCACAGCACATCCCTAAAGCTACTTGGAGGTAAAATGCTAATTGAGTTAATTGTTTTGTTGTTTGCGCCCCCATTTGTGATCCAACACGTACACATACACCTTTGTCTGATATATTATCTGGTGTGGTTTCAAACATTGTATAAACAAAAATACATTATACTAAAATAATTGATCAGCATTGCCCCACAAAATTTATGTCATAATATTTATATTTGCTACATTGTTAACTTTTTTTTTAATTTTGTGGCCTACTCTTTGTGGTATGCACAGTGGCTCTATGCCCATGATCCACTTGCCACTCTACAAACCTCGGCATTTCAGAAAACAGACAAACTACAGGAAGCAAGCTCAGGCAGAGATCCAGCCCAGCGTCACAACATTTGTCTCTGAATCTGACAAATGGAATTTACAAAGTGTTACCTTTTCGATTGGACAAAATCCAGAATGACAAACGCCAATTTTCATGAAGACTATGAGCTTCTACTGTACTGTAGCAGAGGTTTAGCCTATATCCTCCGGCATAGTATCGTGGATGACAGATGACCTCTGCCAGCGGAAATAGGTAATTTTTTTCAGGAAGACATACACTCAATACGTAATTTGGCCAAAAGTAATTACACTGTAGTCCTACTGTCACAGAAAATGGGCCCAATCCCAGTATTTGTAACAATACAGGCTATTAAGCTCAACAAAGTCTACTGTGTTCGACGTGAGTTGTAGACTGCGTGTAATATCAATGCTGATAAGACGGATAGCGCCGTTGTGAGGAGAAGAGGTGTCTAAAAGCGTGATGGATGGTGAGGGACATCCTTCTCATTTTATTATCACGCACAACATTGCCCAAGAGCTAAACTATGATTATTTAAAAAATATCTTCCTTTCGTTTTTTGTCTATAGCCTACCCGATGTTTAATAAAAACGTATTGTGATCATTGCATCCATCAATAATATTGGTCTATATACATCCTATTCTAGTGCTATACATTTTGAAAAATCACAAGATGGTGGCTCAAGGAAAATATATTTATCGTGCCTTATCGGCCTACTTAGGTAGCCTATTATTGTTTATTTCAAATTACAACGTGAATTAGACCTACAATGTGGCCGTTTAATAAACATGTACCATTGCCTACCTGTATGATTATGTATCCTACCTGTATGATTATGTAGCCTACCTGTATGATTATGTATCGTACCTGTATGATTATATATCCTACCTGTATGATTATGTATCGTACCTTTATGATTATATATCCTACCTGTATGATTATGTTTCCTACCTGTATGATTATGTATCCTACCTGTATGATTATGAATCCTACCTGTATGATTATGTATCCTACCTGTATGATTATAAATCCTACCTGTATGATTATGTGTTCTACTTGTATGACTATGTAGCCTACCTGTATGATTATGTATCCTACCTGTATGATTATGTAGCCTACCTGTATGATTATGTATCATACCTGTATGATTATATATCCTACCTGTATGATTATGTATCGTACCTGTATGATTATATATCCTACCTGTATGATTATGTTTCCTACCTGTATGATTATGTATCGTACCTGTATGATTATATATCCTACCTGTATGATTATGTATCGTACCTGTATGATTATATATCCTACCTGTATGATTATGTTTCCTACCTGTATGATTATGTATCCTACCTGTATGATTATGAATCCTACCTGTATGATTATGTATCCTACCTGTATGATTATAAATCCTACCTGTATGATGATTATGTGTTCTACTTGTATGACTATGTAGCCTACCTGTATGATTATGTATCCTACCTGTATGATTATGAATCCTACCTGTATGATTATGTATCCTACCTGTATGATTATGTATTCTACCTGTATGATTATGTATCCTACCTGTATGATTATGAATCCTACCTGTATGATTATGTATCCTACCTGTATGATTATAAATCCTACCTGTATGATTATGTGTTCTACTTGTATGACTATGTAGCCTACCTGTATGATTATGTATCCTACCTGTATGATTATGAATCCTACCTGTATGATTATGTATCCTACCTGTATGATTATGTATTCTACCTGTATGATTATGTATCCTACCTGTATGATTATGTATCCTACCTGTATGACTGTGTAGCCTACCTGTATTTTTATTTTATTTAACTAGGTAAGTCAGTTAAGAACAAATTCTTATTTTCAATGACGGCCTAGGAACAGTGGGTTAACTGCCTGTTCAGGGGCAGAACGACAGATTTGTACCTTGTCAGCTCGGGGGTTTGAACTTGCAACCTACCTGTAAGATTATGTATCCTACCTGTATGATTATGTATCCTACCTGTATGGCTGTTGGTTAACTCAAATTGGAAAATAATATAAGAACAGTTACTTTCTTCTACCATAATAAACCATTCGTTTGATGATGTAAATTCAAATATTAGTAAAACAAAAGATTATTGAAATTAAGATTATTGAAATTAATTTAGAAAGCAGGGTGTAGGCCCTAATTAAAAACTCTCGATTAAGCAAAAGGTTTTGGCATATTTCGAATGGGCAAGGGGGAAAAACGTAATTAGCAAATTAGCAAAAACATTCATAAATATGTCAATTGTAAATCAAAGATTGTGGATTAATTTACTTCAGGCATGTTTACCTTCAATTCCGGTTAGCTATAAAATAAACTAGATAGACATGGCCTAGGTCACCAATGGTCATAGTTCAGTGGAAAACGTACTCATTTTCCTGTTTTCATTATTATTATTAGTCTTATTTGTATTATTACTTGTTTAGTTTAAATCATCCGGTAACCAACAGGCAGTCATCAACTGGCAAAACATGTTCATCTCAATATTGTTAGACTACAGTGTCTCAAATTCAGGCAGCCCTCCTTATGTAAAGTAGGCAATGTACTGGTCCCAAATGATCTACAAAAAATGTATTGACAACGGGAAGACAGAAACAACGCAGAGGCCTATTGGTTTTGAGTCCACCTGGCGCTATCCAACTGGACCAACTGCATCTGAGGTGTAATCCACATCAGCGTTTACACAATAGGCATATAACGGATGTTGACGCTAGCTCATGTGGTAAATTATCATATATATATATATATATATATATATATATATATACAAACACACACAGAGAGAGAGAGAGAGAGAGAGAGAGAGAGAGAGAGAGAGAGAGAGAGAGAGAGAGAGAGAGAGAGAGAGAGAGAGAGAGAGAGAGAGAGAGAGAGAGAGAGAGAGAGTTACTTACTTACTTACTTTAACCATTTGTACATTGTTACAGTGTTGTACATTGTTGTACATATATATATATATATATATATATATATATATATATATATATATATATATATATATATATATATAGTATGACATTTGTAATGTCTTTATTGTTTTGAAACTTCTGTACGTGTAATGTTTACTGTTCATTTGTATTGTTTATTTCATTTTTGTATATTATCTACCTCACTTGCTTTGGCAATGTTAACACATGTTTCCCATGCCAATAAAGCCCCTTGAATTGAATTGCATCGAATTGAATTGAATTGAGAGAGAGAGAGAGAGAGAGAGAGAGAGAGAGAGAGAGAGAGAGAGAGAGAGAGAGAGAACTGAATATTTGTCCGTTTGCTCATAACTGTAAAACGATCTATAGGCTACAGTTTACTTATTATGTTTATGACAGCCTTCGGCCTACATTCCTGGTGAATAGGCTAGTAGAGGTTGCGTGTTAATAGTCTCCTTCATGCATCGTTGTTATAAGCTTATAAGATGTATTGTGTGGCTATTGGTTCTCTTTTATCAAAAAATAAGCCACATTTGTACAAAAAGTGCAGTGCAAAGAGTGCGCTGCACGGAAAACAAAATGTATTATTATTTATCCGGGCCCATTTATCCCCGGAAAAGGAAAGGACACCTAATTATGCTTAAAATGTGATCTAGTCCATTAGGGTGCGTTTCCTATTGAGTTTTATGGACTTCATTAAAGGCTATTTACCTGCTCTACGTTTTCATCCGTTTAGATAAGATGCAGCTCTATATTGTGAGCAGGTCAGAATTCAAATTAATAATTTATTTTCAACTGATCAGGCTCTAATATCCAAATGTTTGGGAAGATGTTTTAAATCTAAATGTTATATCTACAAGAATGCAAGAATAAGGCATGTCATTCTGAGTATAATTGTCATTAATAATGTTATTTTCGTTTTTGATTTACCTGCAATATAGGCCTAAAGTGAAAAAGGAAGCAATCTTACTTACTCGTGGACCCCGATCTTGAAGAGAGTAGCGTGACCTATGAATGCAGCCCCACTTTGAGCCGCGTGCTCTGACTGGCTCTCATTCGTTACACGAGCAAATGGTGAGTTTTATCTTTGTAGTGCAACGCAAAAAGTTAATGAAATGAGTGAGAGCTGTAGTAGTGCACGGCAAGGCAATTTCATGCCCTGCAACGCTCTGAACAGGCCTGATATCATCATGCCTCATAATAAAATGTTCCTTTGTAAAATACACCATGTTAATATGGATACAGTGACCCCACTCACTTGAATCAATGAGCTGCAAACCAACTCCATAGACACTACGATTTATTAATTTAATCCTTGAACCTATTGCACAAAGTAGTGCACAATACAAAAAAAGAGTAGTGTTACCTTTTTTCCAATATAAAAATGTTAATTTGGAAACATGGTTTAGATGAAGTAGATAATATACTCCCTCTGACTGTCGAGGGAGATCACATATATTTCGTTGTAGTATTCCAAGATATCGCGAATCCAACACGAGATGAGTCATATAGGCCAATATTTCAGGCCCACACGTCGTTGAGGCAATACATCAAGCGGCAGGCAACGAAAAAAACAGTGGCCTACTGATTGTTAGGGACTCGCAGTTCAGGAAGAAAGTATAGTCTATAAGAGAGAGATTCATATATGTTTTTTTTCAGGCTGTTATTTCGATAAAATCTTTGGCTTGAAGTGGCAGATCACGCAGTCTGTACATTCACCGAGGTTTGATATAAGAGAGAGATCACACATTAGGCCTAAAGCGACAAAGATAGCAATCATATCATTATCCAAGTGCAGGGTGAGTAGTACTGTATCCCTTTCTCCTTAAATTATCTATACAGTCTCATTTTTGGCTATTCATTTTCCATCATGTTCGTAGCTTGTATGCATATTTTTATCGTTTATGTTCATACACAAGCCTATCAACAAATTGAACATTTTTTACACTAGCCTTGACTATCCACAATTATTTTGTCCCCAAAAGGTGACTCATGCACCATAGTTTTCCGAGTTTGTAGCACATTTGGGGCAAACGAAGGCTCAGTCACTCTCCTCCTTGTCTTCCTGAATGGTGGTGGTGGAATGGTTGTACAATCCTTGCGCCATGAGCTGGAGAGCCAGGCCGTTCTTATAGCCGTTGGCCTTTTTGATTTTGGCCCGTTTGTTCTGGAACCAGATTTTGATTTGTGACTCATTGAGGTTGAGCTCCTGGGCTAGAGACTGTCTCCTCTGCTCCGTAATGTAACGGTTGGCCTGGAACTCCGTCTTCAGTCTTTGAAGCTGCTCAACCGTGAACGCCGTTCTGGGTCGCTTGTCTTCCTTTTCGTTTTTCGTCTTTTTCAATTTCCGTGTCCTTGGGCCTACAGTAGGGACGACAATAAAAACGGGAATATAAATATTCAGCGAGCGCCAGAGATCTATAGCTTTCATCACCCAGAAACAATTAAATTGAGGATTTTAGGTTAGACTTCATAATAATAGCCAAATAATAAAAGCAACGTACCCTAATAATAACTATTATCCTATATTCATAATAATAAAAATAAACAATGTACTAATGGTAGGCTACTAATAATAAACGATAATAAACTAAACGTTATTATAGGGTAAGTATTTGCTGTAGGCTATATAACGCTATGGCCATCCCAATGGTAGGCCTTTAATAATCACTGTGAATAACATTTGGCTATTGAAAAGAGTACGGTCCACTCAGCGGCAGGCCTTTGTGTGAAGTAGCTGTGGGTCGACTATCACAATTATTTAGCTAAAATTTGCAAACCATAAAATTTAAAGCCAACTACAGCAATTTTACAACATACAAGTTTTAGGACTTTTGGCAAGTGTGTCTGTTATAGGCCTACCATTGATCAAAAGCCTACTAAAAATAGAATCATTAAAGCTCAGTGATCTCTAGCTTTGTTGACATAGGCTAATAAAGGCATTCATTCAGATATCCTGAATTTACGTTAAAATATTTCGCCCAAAATAAAGATTTAGGTATAGGCCTATGTGCGTATGGGTACGCTACAGTATACATTTAAATATACAACATTATCAGGGGCTAAAGACAAACAAATATCCACAAATAAACAATATGATAGGAAACAGGAAATATAATTTATCCGTTAATATTCATTTTTTAAGTTTATAGGCTATTTGATGCTAGGCCTATCTTCTTTTTCTAACACAAATCCAACATCTTCAGTGAATTGTTTTTTAAATTTGATATTGATTTATATAGGCCTATCTTTAAATTCCCTGACATTATTTTTGCAATGATTTTGTCAATACCTACTTTAGGTAGCCTAGTGGTTAGAGCGTTGGGCCAGTAGCCCGAAAGGTTGCTGGATCGAATCCCCGAGCTGACAAGGTACACATCTGTCGTTCTGCCCCTGAACAAGGCAGTTAACCCACTGTTCCCCGGTAGGCCGTCATTGTAAATAAGAATTTGTTCTTAACTGACTTACCTAATTAAATAAATAAATATAAAACGCAGTCTTTTGGACAAGTGTATTTTAATTATGAAAAGCTAATTTATTCACATGCCAAAACAGCATTGGAACCATTGGACTTTCTTAGCCCAAACAAAATAAACATTGTGCATGCTTACGATTTAACGTAGCCTAGGCTGCTATTGATTAACAAAGTAAGTGGGGAGAATTACACTAAGTCCATACACAGATAATATACATCCTCTATCAAGACAGTCAAAATTGTTAATTCATTCAATATGCCGACAGCAATGAGATTCTTTTCCAGGTTCTCGTTTTTTCAAGTGCACCTTCTTTAACTTGATTAACTTTGATTTTTCTCATTGAGATTTAAAAATATATTGAACACGTTCCATTAAAATGATTGTAGGTTATGAATAATATACACGTATAGCCTATATGAGCCTACAGTTGTATTATGTCGAATGTAATAACTATATCTCTCTTTCAATTCACTTAATGGAGTATGTTCTAATTTTAAGTTACATTCTATTAAAAGATGTCACATCTGCAAGGATTTATTTTGTAGGCCTTTAGCCTACAAGATGCAACCAGTGGTCATGGGACCAAGATTTCACTTGCAAATAAGAAGAGTGAAATGTTGGGCCACACAGTCATCAACGACATGTGGTTAACATGTTCTGATATGTTGTCAAATATGCTCTTGAAAACAAACTACTCGATTTTTCACTGTTTCCATTCATTTTACTTTATTGGTAGATTGTGCACATGCTCGACTAAGTCTATCAGTCAACTAAGCCAATCAGTGAATATTTTCCAACTTGCACCACGTGAATGACAGATATTGGTAGACTATCTTGAATAGCATCAAATCAATACATTACTCAAGATCAATATATAAATGACAAAATATACAGTAGGTTAATACTGATGCTACACAATCCTTTTACAGTATTTATGTATAATTTCAACACACAATTGTCCAAGTGGCCTATATGTGCTTTATTGTTCCTTGTATTTTTTGTAATAAATGAAGGATTCTGTACAAATAATAGCTTATAGCATCATTTAAAATGGAGAAGGTTTGATTCCAGTTGAACATTGATTGAGTCTGTTAGCCTATATTTTGCACTCAGTCAGTCCTTATTTTCATGCAGTAACAGGACCACTAAGCATGCACTATAGCCTACATATTTTGTCCTTCATCACAGTGCGAAAAGAGAGTATAAAATACCATTTTATTTCACAAATAAAGGTATGAATTAATTTAAAACACATCAAATACAAGCATATTGAGGAAAGACGACTATTTCTGCAATTGGACTATTGCGCATTTATAAAATTGTTTAAAAAACTATTGCCTCACCAGATGAGGGCCTGTCCGAGTATCTAGTGCAATACACCCAGGCAGGCCACAGCAGCGGTTGGGACTCGGGGGAGGGCGCTGCGCCGCCACTAACGCCGTTCACAACCATAACAGGAGAAGTGTTCTCGCCGAACTTGGGCGTGCTACCTCCGGAGCTGTCGTTGGCTTTCGAGGACGAGGTGCTCTTTTGGGGGGTTGGAGACAAGGCCAAGGACGAGGAGGAGGAAGAAGTGCTGTCGCTACTGCAATTGGAGTCCTGGCATGGCGTTCCAGGATGAGTCGGTCTGGCGACCAAAGGGTGGGCGCGCTCTCGGCTGGAAGTCTGCGACCTCTCCCTCGCACCTAAGCCCTGCTCCTTCCTGCAGCCGAAATCTGGCCGTAGAATATTGTCAATAAAAAAGTTTGTGGTTCTGTGCGCCTGCTGCGCTGCTTGGAGAGGCAGGATAGGCGGCGAAGGCAGACTTGGAGAAGGAGAAACGCTCTCCCCTTCACTCAACTCCGGGCTGTGTAGATCCCTTTGCCCCTCCATCACTGAAAATGGTTGCAAAGGGGCGGATGCAGGCTCCTAACCAATTCCACTTGTTTGAGTGTATTTGAATCCAAATATGACAAGAATGAAGCTATACGGTGCACACTAAAGGAGAATTACTCCCTCTCTGATTTGGTGCACATATTGATTTCTAAATTGTTGACATCCCTCGTGCGTAACGCACCAACGTGTCATGGTAGTCGACTATGACAAGACTGACAAGGCATCGCACGCTCCTCTCGCAGCCACGAGCTTTTCACCACTGTCTATATGACAGTTCGATCTTCACTAACTCCTCACATCACTCAGCTTCTCCCACACGTTTCCCACACTAACCGGAAGCGCGTGAACCCCTTCGAACGTGCAGTGGGCCAATCAATGACTGAGACACTTTTGGACACGGGAGACGAGATCCAATAAAGTCTCGCATCTCTGGGTAAGTAGGCTACATGGTACCAAATATGGGTTTTAAGAAAACCCAACAAGATTATCACCTCTACTCGCCTGCTGCAAATGTGCCTGTTGTATTCCCAGTAATATAATGCTAGACCGAGAACACAGTAGTAGGCCTAAACTATACGGATGTATACACATTATACAATTGCAAATGCGTATAGCCCACATACGTCGCCTTTTTATAGGTTAGATTTATCTTTATGATATGTGCCCAAATTATTTGAAAGCTAAATGGGCTTATGCATGCACAAATGCTACTCTAAACAAAGTGGTGAAAGCGCATAATTCATTCATTGATTGTACAATATATATATATATATATATATATATATATATATATATATATATATATATGTGTGTGTGTGTGTGTGTGTGTGTGTGTGTGTGTGTGTGTGTGTGTGTGTGTGTGTGTGTGTGTGTGTGTGTGTGTGTGTGTGTGTGTGTGTGTGTAAATATTGATATAATGCAGGCTAATTTAATTCACGTGTGCCTTGGTCCCACAAACAAATGTGCAGACATAACCAGATGAGTGGCTTTCGCCCATAATCAAATACAAGCATAACCAGATGAGTGATCCATGATGTGTTTTGATGTATGCATGGTTATGTCCACAACATGAGCCCGTGTTCTATACCGTCTTTCGATTCTTTGTTTATCAATAATAAAAAAAAAACGTTATTATGTATAGGCCCACTAACATGGCATTATAGGTGTAATGGCACCCACACGCACGCACGCACGCACACGCACGCACACACCAAAACATTAATTCAAAACAAATGAATAATTATAATGACTAGCGTGTAGGCCATGCAGATGCAACGCAATTATACGTCCAGCCCACATTGTTTTATTTCAGTTGGGCCTACAGAGCTGAAATCTCTATCGACAAGCCATTTGCTGGTACTTAATTACATTTAAATTAGGACACTATCACTATTCCATTTTGCAAAGTAGCCATTGTGAGACGCAATTCTTTTCAGACGGTAAATGGGCGCAGGGACTGTTATCTTGCCTGCAAAGATACGCCTTGAGAGGGACTGCTAAGGATAATTTATAGCTTTTAATTACTCTTCATTCCGCTTGATCAGCTAGGCGTCCATCACATGGAACAGAGGAAAAAGCCAGTCAAAAGCTCTGTCACCAATCCCGCGCAGGAGGATTAATCAAAAAAGTGCACGGGGCTGAGGCTCAAATACAGGCATGGGAGAAGCACTTCATTCTCAGGGTCCTCATTAAGTGCACTGAATAATACCAGGATCCTCGGAGACGCCATTTACACAGATTACTTTACTGGCGGTTTAACGTTCTGTAATTCATATCACCTTTCATGTAGCCTTCTGGAGCCGGATCCTCTACGGCGGAGATATGGATGTAGCTTTTATAATGTAAACGTCTTTGGATACGTTAACGGGAAATGGTCCGGAAAAAGCCGTTTCTGCAGTATCAAATTATTAATTTAAATGTTCAATCACCATGAAGACTACAAGCACATTTTACTCGACAAATCCAGAGAACAAGGTGTTCCAAAACGGCTGTTACACATCAATGATGCATCGCGCAGTGGCTGTGAAAGGAACATAAGCCTACAGGCCTAGTAAGCTATTGGAGAGGCATTTGTTAGGTGGCATATTTTTTAGATGCGGTGAATTTGTTTGAAATAAAATATGATAGTTTGATATCTCTCCCACTCTCTTACACACACACACACACACACACACACACACACACACACACACACACACACACACACACACACACACACACACACACACACACACACACGCACACACACACACACACACACACACACACACACACACACACACACACACACACACACACACACACACACACACACACACACACACACACACACACACACACACACACACACACACACTATCTGTGTCCTAACGTCAACAAATTAATCCATAGGCCAGCATCCAAATTTCAAGATCCATTCGATGGAGGATTTATCCTCATTATTTTGACCATGCAGCGTTTAATTAGCCAGCTTCAACTCACTTCATAGCTCACACCATGTAGTCACCTGTACATGCTGGCTGTCTGGGGGTTGGCGATGCCTTTGGAACTGACGATGCGCTTTGTTCATACAGTTGGAATGTTCACTTCTTTTTGGAAACAGATGTTATTGAAACGTTACACATATGTCAAACTCAATACACGGAGGGCCGAGTGTCTGCGGGTTTTCGCTCCACCCCTGTACTAAGGTCACTAATTAGTAAGGTATTTGTGGTTGACTTAATTGAAAGAATTTTAAAAAACGCAGACATTCGGCCTTTTGTGGAATGAGTTTGACACCCCTGCAATAGGCTATCTTGTATATAGGGCCTGCTTACCTTTCCATAATATTTCATTAGAAAGCATATATTGATTGCCTATAGCCTATGATACGCACTTTTAGTCCCCCAGGGCCTGGGTGGTTCGAGCTCTGAATGCTGATTGGCTGACAGCCGTGGTATATCAGACCGTATACCATGGGTATGACAAAACATTTATTTTTACTGTTCTAATTATGTTGGTAACCAGTTTATAATAGCAATAAGGCACCTCGGGATTTTGTGATATATGGCCATTATACCACAGCTAAAGCCCGTGTCCTATCACTCAGCGTTGCGTCGAGAATAAGAACAGCCCTTAGCTGTGGTATATTGGCCATATACCACACCACCTCGGGCCTGATTGCATAATTAGCCAACACCAATGTCTTACTTCAATGCTTTATGCCTGAGTTGGATTAAGCATTTTATTTGTTACCCTTTGTAGGACGATTAGGCTTACATTCCACAAGCGTACTTTGTCATTTAAAAGGAATACTTAACATATTACTAAAGTGATTTTACTAAAGTAAAATTATTCTCTCAAACTTTTGGTCATTTGTTTACAAACTCGTAGGACAGTTCAACTGTATGTTTTGCCATCCAATGTATAGACAAATAATAGGGAAATGCTGTATCTGACACAGAAGGCTGCTTACCGGTTGTTCGGCAGAATATAATAAACATTCATATGCGTGCCTCCAATCCACAGCTTTCCTTTTGAAACCGACATGCAAATCTGTAATATCCTCAACAATAGCGGTCATGGGTACTAATCAACAGTAGGCCTAAACTTCAAAACTATTTTCTCTTTATCCATGATGTGTTTTTCTTTTATATGGAATTATGGAATTGTAAGTCTGAATCTTTCCTGACATAGCGCAATGAAGTTCAACAGAGAATTTACTGGAAGTTAGGAGAATGAGACAAAGGCGCATATGGTTTTAATTATAAGATAATTTACGATTTTCTGTCTTTACAATTCACTATAGGGCCTAGCATACTGGAACAACTAAAATGAAAACAGATTTAATTGACTATTTATAAAACATAATTCTACACTGCAGAATGACCTATCACACAATAATCTAATATGTCCACCAATGGCCAGTGATAATTTGATAGCCTAATTACCAAACTACACATTATTTCAATGTTTCTTTTGTTTTAACATACAGTTCCTTCAGAAAGTATTCACACCACTTTACTTTTCACACATTTGTTGTGTTACAAATTGGGATTAAAATGTAATGTTAATTGTAATGTCAAAGTGGAAGAAGAATTCTAACATTTCTAAGAAATACATGAAAAAGAAAACACTAATATATCTTGATTAGAAAAGTATTCAACCCCCTGAGTCAATACCTGTTAGAATCGCCTTTGGCAGCGATTACAGTTGTGAATCTTTCTGGGTAAATCTTCTAGAGCTTTCCACACCTGGATTGCACAATATTTCCACATTATTCTTAAAAACGTTCTTCAACCTCTGTCATGTTGGTTGTTGATCATTGATAAACAGACATTTTTAAGTCTTGCCATAGACTTTCAAGCCAATATAATTCAAAAGTTTACCTAGATCACTCAGAAACATTCAATGTCATCTTGGTAAGCAACTCCAGTGTATATTTGGCCTTGTGTTTTAGATTATTGTCCTGCTGAAAGGTGAATTTGTCTCCCGGTGTCTGTTGGAAAACAGACTGAACCAGGTATTCCTCTAGGACTTTGCTTGTGCTTAACTCGATTCTGTTTATTTTCATCATTAAAAAAAACTCTGCACTCCTTGCCAATGACAAGCATATACCCTTAACGTGGTGCAGCCACCACCATGCTTGAAAATGTAACGAGTGGTACCCTGTGATGTGTTCTGTTGGATTTGCCCCAAACATAACGCTTTGTATTCAAGACACAAAGTTAATTTCTGCAGTTTTGCTTTAGTACCTTATTGCAAACAAGATGCATGTTTTGGAATATATTTATTCTGTACAGGCTTCCTTCTTTTCACTCTATCAATTAGGTTAGTTTTGTGGAGTAACTACAATGTTGTTGATCCATCTTCAGTTTTCTCCTATCACAGTCATTAAGCTCTGTAACATTGGCCTCATGGTGAAAGCCCTGAGCTGTGTCCTTCTTCTCCAGCAACTGAGTTAGGAAGGATGCCTGTATCTTTGTAGTGACTGGGTGTATTGATACACCATCCAAAGTGTAATTAATAACGTCACCATGCTCAATGGGATATACAATGGCCTCTTTTGTTTGTTTGTTACCCCTTTACCAATAAGTACGCTTCTTTGCGAGGCATTGGAAAACCTGCCTGGTCTTTGTGGTTGAAACTGTGTTTGAAATGCACTGCTCGACTGAGGGACCTTACAGATACTTGTTTGTATGTGTGGCTTACAGAGATGATGAGTCATTCAAAAATCACGTTAAATACTATTATTGCACACAGAGTGAGTTCATGCAACTTATGACCTATTAAGCAAATGTTTACTCCTGAACATATTTAGGCTTGCCATAACAAAAGGGTTGAACACTTATTGATGCAAAACATTTCAGCTTTTCATTTTAAATGAATTAGTAAACATTTCAAAAAGCATAATTGCACTTTATGGGGTTACAGTTCAGCCTGTAACAACCAGATGTGGGAAAGGTCCAATGGTGTGAACACTTTCTGAAGGCACCTAACCTAATAATACATAAGCCTATTTTCTATGGAACAAGTGTGTAGGCCCTACAACCCTACATGCCAATTATATGGGACAAGAGATTGTATGATATGAACCTAGATTGTTGGCATTGTCAGACTTACTGCAGCTGTTGTCTGAGAACAAAATGTAAAAATAATAATAATAATAATTAAGAGACAACAAACAATATCAGCACGTGTCAGAACGTAATATCAGAACGTCAGTAATGTAATTAAGGATCACTTGAAATGTGGGGTGGAAGACAATAACTGTCCAAATATAACAGCTTATCATAGCAGAATCAAATGTCTTAGCAGTGTATTTGATGCCAGTTCTGTTTGTGCAATGTCAGGGAACCACCTTGTGGTCATTCACAGCAGCACACCCTCACAAGTCTCTTCCAATTTCGTCCGAGCATTATTGATCCTAAACCAGAATAAGGTAACCTTGTATTACCAGGCCATTCATGTAAGCTTGTGAGATCAGGCTGGTTTGCGAGTCTAAGAATAAGACACACTAACCCCAGTATTTATTCTTGTGAAGTCATACCATATAAAAACAATGGCGACAGCTGTAATGGAAACAGGACGTTTCGGTACAATTTTGTAAATGCCACAGATAATTTGTTTGTTTGATATGGTGGTGTCTTTTGTGCGTTATATAACGAATGTGCCCACAAGTGCTCTAGCCAACAGCTTGCAGATACAGTGTGGTTATAGCCTACATTATGAAATTATTATTTACAAGAGCGAGATCATTTTAATTTGTCAAATGGCTGCCAAGCATCGATCATTATGTCACCAGAATAAGCCCTTCGATATTTATTGGAAAGGAGCATCAAGCTCATCACCTTGCACTTTCACCACCCTGTCAATTCCATCATAAGGGACAGTTCAAACACTTACCCATCCTCACAATCCGTTACTGACCCCTACTCGCCATAACATTGTTGTGGGGCGCGTGTGAGCATTGGATGGAGTGAATGCTGGCAAGTGCCGATGGCTGCCCGTAGCTAGCGAACGCATAGCGGGACAGTAGCACAGGTATTCAGCCCAGACTTGAAACAAGTATGTTGTTGGTTACATCGCTAGGAAAGCTGAGACTGTGCTTAATTTGTTAAGTTATTGTCAGCAAGAGTTCACTTTTATATAGCTTTCCAAGGGGGCTTTTTGTTATTTGCGGTTCGATGCTTTTTCTCCCAACTCATCATAACAGTGTTCGGTTTTTACATGTAAGTTAACTTAAGTAACTAGGTTTCAGGGACGAACTAACAGTTTTTTACTTGTAGTTTATTTTTTAAACCCTCAACAGTTGACAGTACATGTCAAAGCAAAAACCAAACCATGAGGTGGAAGGAATCATTGAGCTTAGAGACAGGATTGTGACGAGTCACAGATCTGAGGAAGACTACCAAAACATTTCTGCAGCATTGAAGGTCCCCAAGAACACAGTGGCCTCCATCATTCTTAAATGGAAGAAGTTTTGAACCACCAAGACTCTTCCTATAACTGGCCACCTGGCCAAACTGAGAAATCAGGGGAGAAGGGCCTTGGTCAGGGAGGTGACCAAGAACCCAATGGTCACTCTGACAGAGCTCCAGAGTTCTTCTGTGGAGATGGGTGAACCTTCCAGAAGGACAACAATCTCTGCAGCACTCCACTAATAAGGCTTTTATGGTAGAGTGACTAGATGGAAGCCACTCCTCAGTAAAAGGCACATGACAGTCCACTTGGAGTTTGCCAAAAGGTACCTAAAGACACTTAAGACCATGAGAGAAAATATTCTCTCGTCTTATGAAACCAAGATTGAACTCTTTGGCCTGAATGCCAAGCGTCACGTCTGGAGGAAGCCTGGCACCATCGCTACAGTGAAGCATGGTGGTGGCAGCATCATGCTCTGGGTATGTTTTTCAGCGGCAAGGACTCTGAGACTAGTCAGGATCGAGGGAAAGATGAACGGAGCAAAGTACAGAGAGATCCTTGATGAAAATGTGCTCCAGAGTGCTCAGGACCTCAGACTGGTGCAAAGGTTCACCTTCCAACAGGACAACAACCCTACTTCTTCCCCTACTGTATTTATTTATTTAGCTCCTTTGCACCCCATTATTTTTATTTCTACTTTGCACATTCTTCCACTGCAAATCTACCATTCCAGTGTTTTACTTGCTATATTGTACTTACTTCAATACCATGGCCTTTTTTTGCCTTTACCTCACTTATCTCACCTCATTTGCTCACATCGTATATAGACTCAGTATTAGTGACTGTATGTTTGTTTATCCCATGTGTAACTCTGTGTTGTTGTATGTGTCGAACTGCTTTGCTTTATCTTGGCCAGGTCGCAATGTAAATGAGAACTTGTTCTCAACTTGCCTACCTGGTATATAAAGGTGAAATAAAAAAGCACACATTCAAGACAACCAGGAATGGCTTCGGGACAAGTCTCTGAATGTCCTTGATTGGCCCAGCCAGATCCCGGACTCGAACCTGATCGAACATCCCTGGAGAGACCTGAAAATAGCTGTGCAGCGATGCTCCCCATCCAACCTGACAGAGCTTGAGAGGATCTGCAGAGAAGAATGGGAGAAACTCCCCAAATGCAGGTGTGCCAAGCTTGTAGCGTCATACCCAAGAAGACTCGAGGCTGTAATCACTGCCAAAGGTCCTTCAACAATGTACTGAGTAAAGGGTCTGAATACTTATGTAAACGTCATATTTCAGTTTTTTAAAAATTAGAAGTTTGCAAACATTTCTAAATAACGGCTTTTGTTTTGTCATTATGGGGTATTGTGTGTAGATTGATGAGGGAAAAACCTATTTAATACATTTTAGAATAAGGCTGTAACCTAACAAAATGTGAAAATACTTTCCGAAGACACTTCTTAGCTCAATGGTGCCGTCTTTTCAGCCGCATTTTAGTTAGCGAATCACGGGTCCTATGTTTAATGTAGTTGAGTGCCAAATAGTTTTGATCTGCTCACTTATGACCACGCCATTTGAGTTTTGTTGTTTTGTTTTTGTGGCGTCTAGTTCTTCTTCCCTTCCCAAGGCTAAGCTGTGTGCTTAACACATCATACATGTAGATTTAATGCTTTCCGACGGAGATTAGTGGCTGAGCTTCTCCACATTGAACACAAAGGGAATGAGTCAGCTAATTCATCTTTTCTATAGGAGACGCATCTCACAGAGATGGAGTACAAGAATCTGTGTAGAGGCTGGCTGGGTCATGTACTTTTTCTACTGGGTCTAGTAAGAGCAGTGGTGTAGCAATTTTAGTCCATAAACATCTACAATTTACATTTCTTATCTAAGGAGGACAATGTGCAGATAGTTATTATTCTTGCTGAGATTCAGGGACATGCTTTGATTCTGGCTAATATATATGCCCCCAACACAGATGATCCTTCTTTTTGGGGGGACCTATAATGCAGACTGGCTGGGATGGGTGATTATCCAATTCTGATGGGAGGAGACTACAATCAGGTTCTTGATCCCATTCTGGACCGGAGAAGCCCATCTCCCTCCCTCCCTCCCACCCACCATCTCACCATGCTTCGCCTGTACCGAGGCTCAAGACAGGGTTACGGACTTAGTCCCCATCTTTTTGTTTTGGCACTGGAACCATTATTGGCAGGTATCCGTCTCGACCACAACTTTCCTGGTATCCAGATAGGTCCTACTACCCACAAACTGATGCTCTATGGCGATTACATATTGCTGTTTGTTTCAGACCCAGGAAAATCTGTCCCATCATTACTCTCAACTATCAATTGTTTCTCTAAATGATCAGGATAAGCCCTCCCCCTGAACTCCTAGGCAACTTTAAGTGACCAGACAAGGACTTAAACTACCTTGATATATAATTTCCACCCCAGCTGTCTGAACACAGAGCCCCTCCTAGATCGATTAAAATCGAATATTGATAGGTGGACCCCCCCCTTTCCTATTTCTGTGGGGTAAGGCCAACATTTTAAAAATGAACGTTGCTCCAAGGTCTCCCTATTAGAAAACCTATAAAATACTTCCTTGAGTAACATAGACTGTGTAATAATATCTAGTGGAATGGAAAACACCCTAAAATGCGTGGACCAGGGTGGACTGTGGATCCCCAACTTATTGCTTTACAATTATGCATTTAGTCTGAGACATCTAGCGCATTGGTCCCTATCCCCTGAAAGGAGGAATTTGGCAACAATTTTGGAGACATTTACTAATTCCGAGTTTACTTAGAAGTACCTTTGGGGCCTCTGGCACTTCTCCCTGTGGTAACGTTCCTTCACATATCCTTTCTCTTCACGGCAAGGGACACGAAGCCTCGCTCTGTTATGGCCTGCTACTAAAGGAGTGCTCGGAAACCTCTTCGTTAAAAAATGGTATGTGAAGCTGATCTAGAGGTTTCTTTCTCAGAAAAAGAATGGTCAGGCATCCCCAAAACAATCCAGGAAAACGTGAAGGGAAATTCGAACCAGACTCATTCTCTTTAAGGTCATCAACAGAATATACTGGACACCCTCCAAACTCCACTGGGCCAAGTTAAAAGACAACCCTGACTGCTGGAGATGTCTTGCAGAGGGCCCACCTGTACATGTCCCTCAGCTCAAGAGTTCTGGTCACAGGTACATGAAAGCATTGAAGGTTGTAGGTTTCCAGGTCCCATTTTGTCCTTGGCTATAAATGCTGGGAGACCCCTCCTCTACTGAGGACCTTTCCACCTTAGACTAGGACTGGGTCCAACCTACAGGGGTGTTAGGTAGAAGGTTACTAATTCAACAATGGAAGTCAGCTCACACTCCCACTTTAGGAGAATCGCACCTCTTACTTAGCAGGGTAGCAGCTTGACAGATTATCTTTTCGACTAATACAAAAGATGGACACTTTTCTTTGGGAAGTGGGAAAAATACAGTACTTACAGTGGGGCAAAAAAGTATTTAGTCAGCCACCAATTGTGCAAATTCTCCCAAAATATGAGAGAGGCCTGTATTTTCATCATAGGTACACTTAAACTATGACAGACAAAATGAGGGGAAAAAATCCAGAAAATCACATTGTAGGATTTTTAATGAATTTATTTGCAAATTATGGTGGAAAATAAGTATTTGGTCACCTACAAACAAGCAAGAGTTCTGGCTCTCACAGACCTGTAACTTCTTCTTTAAGAGGATCCTCTGTCCTCCACTCGTTACCTGTATTAATGGCACCTGTTTGAACTTGTTATCAGTATAAAAGACACCTGTCCACAACCTCAAACAGTCACACTCCAAACTCTACTATGGCCAAGACCAAAGAGCTGTCAAAGGACACCAGAAACAAAATTGTAGACCTGCACCAGGCTGGGAAGACTGAATCTGCAAAAGGTAAGCAGCTTGGTTTGAAGAAATCAACTGTGGGAGCAATTATTAGGAAATGGAAGACATACAAGACCACTGATAATCTCCCTCGATCTGGGGCTCCACACAAGATCTCACCCCACGGGGGGACCTAGTGAATGACCTGCAGAGAGCTGGGACCAAAGTAACAAAGCCTACCATCAGTAACACACTACGCCGCCAGGGACTCAAATCCTGCAGTGCCAGACGTGTCCCCCTGCTTAAGCCAGTACATGTCCAGGCCTGTCTGAAGTTTGCTAGAGAGCATTTGGATGATCCAGAAGAAGATTGGGAGAATGGCATATGGTCAGATGAAACCAAAACATAACTTTTTGGTAAAAACTCAACTCGTCGTGTTTGGAGGACAAAGAATGCTGAGTTGCATCCAAAGAACACCATACCTACTGTGAAGCATGGGGGTGGAAACATCATGCTTTGGGGCTGTTTTTCTGCAAAGGGACCAGGACGACTGATCCGTGTAAAGGAAAGAATGAATGGGGTCATGTATCGTGAGATTTTGAGTGAAAACCTCCTTCTATCAGCAAGGGCATTGAAGATTAAACATGGCTGGGTCTTTCAGCATGACAATGATCCCAAACACACCGCCCGGGCAACGAAGGAGTGGCTTCATAAGAAGCATTTCAAGGTCCTGGAGTGGCCTAGCCAGTCTCCAAATCTCAACCCCATAGAAAATCTTTGTAGGGAGTTGAAAGTCTGTGTTGCCCAGCAACAGCCCCAAAACATCACTGCTCTAGAGGAGATCTGCATGGAGGAATGGGCCAAAATACCAGCAACAGTGTGTGAAAACCTTGTGAAGACTTACAGAAAACGTTTGACCTCTGTCATTGCCAACAAAGGGTATATAACAAAGTATTGAGATAAACTTTTGTTATTGACCAAATACATATTTTCCACCATAATTTGCAAATAAATTCATTAAAAATCATACAATGTGATTTTCTGGATTTTTTTTCTAGTTTTGTCTGTCATAGTTGAAGTGTACCTATGATGAAAATTACAGGCCTCTCTCATATTTTTAAGTGGGAGAACTTGAACAATTGGTGGCTGACTAAATACTTTTTTTTGTATATCACATTGAAAAACGTTAGAGAAGCTCTACTACCCCCTTTCTCTGACCCCTTTTCAGAACAGATTATTATGATGTGTAGCCTATCAAGCTTTAGTTAATCCCCTATTTTTGTTGTTGTTTTAAAAAAATGATTATTTATTTTTGGTTTGCCCACTAGCGCTCTGTTTGTCTTGTTGGGTGTATGATTTTCTATTAGATATTGAAGTGAGTCAGTGGCTGCGTTCGTTCTGATGTTTTGTAACAGTGGTCTTTCGACTGGTCAGACCAGATCCTGTGCCAGTGTTTAGGGGGGGGGGGGATCTGGGTTTGGCTGACGCAGCCCATTATCACCAGGTGGGATACAGAATGTGTCTGATATTGTATTGTAGGATAAAATAATATTGTATAGAGTGTGGCTATTTTAAATGCATTATAGTATTGTACTGTGGTGTGGTTGTTTAATGTATGTTTGGGTATTTCATGTGTCTTAATGCTTATATTCCAAAGTACAGCTACCCTAGATTTGTGTAGGGACTATATCTTGTGGAATGATGAAATAGTATGAGTACATTCATCAAAATAATGTTTGTAATTAAAATATGTCAATCATTATTTGAATATATTGGTAACTGTTGGCAATTCACAAAATATGATTTTGATTCCCATGATTCTATTAATTAAGTGATACTGCCTGAGAAGCTGATGTTTGGAGGATATACTGGCACTGTTTGCCAGCCCTTGACTTCGTCTCAGGCCTGACACCCGTACCAATGTCTCGTCCAAACACTGGCCTCTGAGGGCATTATTCCTTAATGAATATAATAATGGGAGTCAAAATAATAATATGTGAATTGCAAACAGTACAAGGAAAACATGGAGCTGTAGCCTTCCTTTCTAATTGTGTCCCTACAAAACTCATTTAGTCGATATTCAAGTTGATTTGGACAATTATGGGACATTGCAACACAATAGATGCAGGTAGTCAGCCTGAAGTGAACACCTGTAAAGATAAGCTATATAGTCTATTGGCTCTATAAAATTCTCATTACATGTTGAAAGTAATTTCCCCCCAAAACCTTCCCAATTAAATGTTGACTGCAAAGTTGGCCTACCTGGCAGAATGATATGACGATTTGTATCAAACGGGTGCACATTTGCTTTGCACACTCCAGCATCATATGTGCAGTACAAAAACCTGACAGAAACACAGCTAGTCTAACACAAATGTACTGTGAATAAAACTGGAAGAGCTCAGTGACTTTCAACGTGGCACCGTCGTAGGATGCCACCTTTCCAACAAGTCAGTTTGTGAAATTTCTGCCATGCTAGAGCTGCGGAAAGGTCTAGGAGCAACATTGGCTCAGCCTCAAAATGGTAGGCTACACATGCTCACAAAGTCAGAGCAAATATACAGTTTCTGTTGGCTATGTAATTTCTGGGGTTATCCAAGGGCTTTTGATTCAGTGAAGATCTTTCCATAATGAGAATAAGTTCAGGGGTTCCCTCCTTCTGTTTGAGTGTGCTGGTGTTGTTTCAGGTGCCATGGCTGAGAGATTTGCTCTTCACACTCTGAGCAATGGTTAGGTTTCTCTCGTGATTTGTCAAGGTGCCTGATCTAGTGAATCTCTTCTCAAACACCTGATAAAGATAAGGTTTTATGTGAGCCCTATTCCCATCCGAATGGGTTTTTTGCTGTCTTTTAAGAACATAATCCTAAGAAATTTGTATCATACAGAGTGCTGTTGTGAGGTCTCTCTCCTGAGTAAGCTGGTAGGCTATACTCTTTGGTTTCTTGGTTTAACATTTCTCACCCTTGTGGATGTCCTTGGTTGTTTTTGTGTTTCTGATGCAGAGAACCTCTTTCCAAGGTTCCGGTTATCATTAGGGATCTCTGCTGTGAGAGTGGATATCAACAGCTATGAGGCCACTTATCCTCTCCTCTTTTCCTTCAAAGCACTGATCAGTGCAGATGAAGGGGTGGAGACAAGGGCTCCGTTCCAGAGCTTAGACGTTGCAGACACATCTTCTAAAGCCTGGGTAGGTATTTTAAGTATCAGCGAACCACATCATATGTTATAGCAATTTGTCAGTTTATGACACAGTCAATGACCTTGGCACGCAAACATTGGTTGTTGCATTACATTGTCTTAGCTGTGGAACCTGGCCAAGGAGAGGACAGATTTAGGCAATTGAGATAGAGCAACATTTCCCTCATCTAATCTAATCGACTGCAGTGCACAGCCACACTAAATACACATTAGGGCAGGGAAGTGTTTTCGTTCCTTAGATTGCCTTCTGTCCAATGACCACAAGGTGGCAGGATGCAATCAAAAATCAGATGAGCCTGTTCAGTGCTGTCCTCTCTGTTGGGATTTCGTATCTAAGATAGAGGGATAGAGAAGAAGAGAGAGGGGGGAACGAGAGAGACAACAAAACAGTTGAAGGAAGAAAGGAGAAGGAAGGAGTAAGAGTAGAAATGAAGAGAGAAGGCAACAGTAACCTATATAACCTTTGACCCACTGAGATCCCCACCAGGGAGAGAGAGAGAGAGAGAGATGTAAATGTAATGTTGTTTTCGTTGCTTATATGCTTTTGCGTAGCAGTTCTCAATGAAAGATAATGTTTTTGTATACTTTTGGTATACTTCTCGAGAAACAGTACTTCCTGTGAAAGGCAATATGGAACAGACAATTCTTAGCAGGAGATGTGGAATTTAGTGTCAGGATAATCCAAACATATGTACCCCATGCTACTTCCATTTTTCTACAGATTGCTGTTAACACTGTCAATACAGCTCATTTTTGCAACCTCATCCCCAAATCAGATGACTTCCACTATGAGTCAAATGGGTGGGTTTTATGTTTTTTACGTAATGATGCGTTGTTATAAGAGGGTCTTGATGAGGATCTCAGGGGTGTTGTCTGTCACTTTGGAGTAACATGGAGACATCAGTAGAAAGAGGAGAGGATCACATCAGCTCGTTCTACCAGAGTAACCCACTGCTTGACTTGGACATGAAACTGAGCAGGACGGACATGTACACCTTCCAGAGCAGCGGTAAGCAGGGGTGGACCTGGGGGTCACAGGGGCAACATTTTAACACCTAAGTTCTTCTTGCACCAAAGACCTGGTAATTCAACAGTAGTGAGCTATTTGTGTGATTTGTCTTATATTCCACCCCTGGTGCTAGGGGCCTATGTGGCCTTTCTTATTTCAAAGTATGTTCTTTACCCAATTCACTTTGAATTGGTGCAAAGTGTTATCTGTGGTAGTTCAGTTGGTAGAGCATGAGGCTTTGGATAAAACTGTCTGGATCTATTATATTATTACATCATAAAGTGACTTGGAAGATCTTCAATACAGTGCATGGTAATTTATTGTAACTACATTCAAACTCTTAAGGGAGATAATCGTTGTGAGAACATAACTGGGAGGGATAAGATTGCTATGGTACACACAATTTCAAAGTGCTGGTGGAGAATGAAACAGAAGTAGAAGTACTGTCTGTGCACTGCAAAAAAGAACCAGTCTAGCCAAAGAGATTTTACCATGTGCAGAGACCGATGACAGCACTGAGTTCTAACTTTATATTAGTTGGCCAGACGCACCTGCTGTGGCAACCTACAGTAGATGAGTGCGATTAACCAAGCTCAACAGCCTGACTTTCTACACTGAGGCAGAAATAGAGAAATGGCCAGAAGAGAGCAGCCATGTCTGTGGATTTGTTGAGATCATTTCTCCATATTCCAAGGGATGCATTTATCTGAATTCTAAATCCCTACCTGTAATCCCTACCCCTTGACAGACCAAGAATTGGATAAGTTTAAGCAATATGATTGATTGTATTCTTTTGTGTAGCAGTTTTCAATGAAAGATAACGTTTTTGTATACTTTTGGTATACTTCTCGAGAAAGAGTACTTCCTGTGAAAGGCAATGAACAGACATTCTTAGCAGGATATGTAGAATTTAGTGTCAGGATAATCCAAACGTATGTACCCCATGCTACTTCCCTTTTTCTACAGATTGCTGTTAACACTGTCAATACAGCTCATTTTTGCAACCTCATCCCCAAATCAGATGACTTCCACTATGAGTCAAATGGGTGGGTTTTATGTTTTTTACGTAATGATGCGTTGTTATAAGAGGGTCTTGATGAGGATCTCAGGGGTGTTGTCTGTCACTTTGGAGTAACATGGAGACATCAGTAGAAAGAGGAGAGGATCACATCAGCTCGTTCTACCAGAGTAACCCACTGCTTGACTTGGACATGTGCTTAGGGGAGTAGGTGATAGTGGCCCATTTGGAATGTAGCATAAATGTTGTTTGTGTTCATGTCAACATGTTTCAGATCTAAAACCAGCCAAGGCCAGAGGAGCACAGCGATGTCTGAATGTTATTGTCGTTTACCTCGTCCTTCTGACTGCACTGAATATCTTCCTCCTTTACAAAGGTACATCATGTCCAAAATGGTTTGGTTTTATGTCCAAAATGGTTCAAGCACATTTGTCTAACGTAAAGGAGAAACTAGATTTCCCATTATATCCTGAACTGTATTAGTGACACTATTTGTATGTCTCTGTGCACCTCTCCCCCAGTCATTTCGATGGAGTCTAGTTGTTTCTCCTCCTCTGGCTCCAGGACAACGATGCTGACCGACATCCACATCCCCCTGGGGATGAACCAGGAGGAGGACCTCCGTACACTGGCCAGGAACACCAGCCTGGAGTCCAACTCTCTCAGAGGAGACCTGGGGAGGTTACAGACCCAGGTCAGCAGCCTATGTGGGGAGGATGGACAGCTTGGCCAACTGAGGACAGACCTGGGTGTGATCAATGCCAGCACCACTCTCCTTCAGGACACAGTGAAAACACTCAGATTCCTCAAAGGTAGCTACTGTAAGAAATGGCAGGATGTCCAGGTTGATAGATTTGACGTTTTATATAAAATATGGTTACACATGGACGTAGGTATACACCCATATTTTGACATTATGCTTTGCAAAGTATAAAATACAAGAGTGTCAGGCTCTGTCGCAGCCGGCCGCGACCGGGAGGTCCATAGGGCGACGCACAATTGGCCTAGCGTCGTCCGGGTTAGGGAGGGCTTGGCCGGTAGGGATGTCCTTGTCTCATCGCGCACCAGCGACTCCTGTGGCGGGCCGGGTGCGGTGCGTGCTAACCAGGTCGCCAGGTGCACGGTGTTTCCTCCGACATATCGGTGCGGCTGGCTTCCAGGTTGGATGCGCACTGTGTTAAGAAGCAGTGCGGCTTGGTTGGGTTGTGTTTCGGAGGATGCATGGCTTTCGACCTTCGTCTCTCCCGAGCCCGTACGGGAGTTGTAGCGATGAGACAAGATAGTAACTACTAACAATTGGATATCACGAAATTGGGGAGAAAAGGGGGTAAAATTCAAAATAAAAATAAAAATACAAGAGTGTATCTGGTGTAATAATGCAGGTTATTTTTGCACTGCAGCTTCACCAGGCCCACAGGGACCTATTGGTAAGTCCCCTCATCCTTAGTGCAAAATCAACAACCACAGAAGAGAGTAAGAGAGCTATCAATGCCCCTTACACCACAAGCTTGTAATTCCCATGTCATTTGATGCTATGGTTTCCCTAGGTCCACCTGGTGCGAGGGGGGCAACTGGTGTGAGGGGGGAGAAGGGAGACACAGGTGAGTCCACCTAAAGCGCTACATTGCTCCATTGTAGTGGCATCACCGTGTCACTGCAACAACCAATGTTAGCTCAGCACCAATCTAACTCTACCACACATTGGAGGGTTGTAGGAGAGGAAATATGTAGCATTAGCATTTAGCTTCTCATCTGTCCAGTAATGAAGAACTGATGACCTGTCATCTCCAGATCAGAGAAAGTGAAGGATGAATGATCTGCCTGCCTCTCCATTTCATAATAACCCACTGCTTAGTCAATGCATTTACCCCTGGATGAAGTCTCAATCAGGAATGGACTTTCACACAAGCTAACATATTATCATTAGAGTCTGAGCCAGGCGTTTTCCAATAGGTCGTCCTACCAAAATGCCATCCTTCATCACACTATAGAGTGGATGCTAACTACTCCCGTTTAGTAAGCAGGCAGACAGTTTCAGTCAGCTAACATGGATAAGTGCCTTTTTTTGAGGCAATGATTGTATTTTTCACAATAACATAATTCATCAAAGAAAAAGTAAGAATCCATCAGACTCAATATCAATAATGTTTCATAAAGACCTTTCTCTGTCAAGTGATCTGTGACCATTCTATGTAAAGCTGATTTGATGTAATTCGTAATTCACTCAGTAACATTTAATGTTTGCTTTTGTATATAAGTAGATAGTGAAAGGGTTACTGTGTTCCACGTGAGACAGTAGATAGTGAGAGGGTTACTGTGTGTTCCAGGTGAGACAGTAGATAGTGTGAGGGTTACTGTGTGTTCCAGGTGAGACAGTAGATAGTGTGAGGGTTACTGTGTGTTCCACGTGAGACAGTAGATAGGGAGAGGGTTACTGTGTGTTCCAGGTGAGACAGTAGATAGTGAGAGGGTTACTGTGTTCCAGGTGAGACAGTAGATAGTGAGAGGGTTACTGTGTGTTCCAGGTGAGACAGTAGATAGTGTGAGGGTTACTGTGTGTTCCAGGTGAGACCGTAGATAGTGAGAGGGTTACTGTGTGTTCCACGTGAGACAGTAGTTAGTGAGAGGGTTACTGTGTGTTTCAGGTGAGACAGTAGATAGTGAGAGGGTTACTGTGTTCCAGGTGAGACAGTAGATAGTGAGAGGGTTACTGTGTGTTCCAGGTGAGACAGTAGATACTGAAAGGGTTACTGTGTTCCAGGTGAGACAGTAGATAGTGAGAGGGTTACTGTGTGTTCCAGGTGAGACAGTAGATAGTGAGAGGGTTAATGTGTGTTCCAGGTGAGACAGGACAAAAAGGAGACCCTGGAGTTGATGGCCAGACTGGTGCGAAGGGAAATCCAGGGGAACCAGGACCCAAAGGTGATTCACCTTACTCCTACTGATATCAAAGCTTAACCTCAATCTAAATCCCAATAGGAATTACTGATCTTTTATGTCATAACAATGCATTTAGTAGTCTGTGGTTCTTAATGCTCATATACACCGGCTCACACAGAGTTCACTTGTGGTTATATCACTATTTATCTCCATTCAGTACCGCAACTCTATAACATGTCAATGTTTCAGGTGAAGATGGTGCCACTGGACCACAAGGACCAGCTGGTGCACCCGGTAAGTCCATTATTACTAACATAGAACCAGTCCAGTAGTACTAACATTGTATAGAACTCAAGCAGTAGAGTTGTGGAGAACATGGTGGATAAGTTGACTGTTTACCACAACAATTACCCATGCATCAACACTAACTTTATACAGCTCCCTAGTGGACAGGCTGGGAATATTTCACCATAGTTTGGTTGAAGTACTGTGGTATTAGTGAGCTCTTTTAGTCTAAGAGAGGCTAGATGGAGGCTAGATTAATTATTGACAGTTTCACAGGGGCCGGGTCTGCAGGTGGAGTAGGCTAATTGTGTCAGGAATACTGAATATTCCCCCCTTTTCCTTCTGACTCCGCCTCTCTCCCCCGCTCTCACCCCATCTGTCACAGAGTAAATGTGTGTCGTGCACTTGATGTCCCACAGCCCAATCAAAATAAATATGCTCTTGATTCATATTTGATTGGCTGAACTTGCTCCAGGACTTTGCTTTTTTTATAGCTGAAAAACTAGCCCTGACTCTTCAAAAGCTTTTGAGGGGTGACATTAATGCATTTTAAAAAGTGTAGGTTAGATGGTTAAAGCTACTGTTGCTGATGCCCAGGCAGATACTATTCTTTCTCTCCATGAAAGGAAATTTATATTTTTACTTAATCGCCCTCACTGTTAATAGTCTTAACAGCCTGGTGAGCACAATGATCTATTCCCTTCCGCCCTTGAATAGGTAGGACTCCTGACAATACACTCAAACTCCACTTTTGGGGTTAACAGTCATAAATATAAATATTCCACACTAAATGTATATTTTATATTATCCTATATTATGACTTATCATAAATATGATGTCATCATGACTTGCTCAAATTAACTTGTGATCTTTTCATCCAGTAGTTCCATTTCCATTTCAGCCTTCTCAGTTTCTGTTCCTGTTGTCACATTAATACGGAAACCATATCAGCAGATCGTGATTGTGAAATCTGTCCATTTTATGTCCTCTGAATTGAAATTAGAAGTGCTGAGTGAATGCATTCTTTAAACAAAGGTAGTTTGGAGTTCTGCTTGCTTTAGCACAAATACAGTACATTTTTCTTAACATAGCCACTTCACAACAAGTAGCCACTGCTATGGTGCCGGAGAAAATGTATATGATGTATAAAAGGGTTGAAGTTCCCCTGTGTTTTAATGTGCATGTATTTGATTGTCTTTAGTGGATAGTCTGTTTGTGTGTGTGTGTGTGTGTGTGTGTGTGTGTGTGTGTGTGTGTGTGTGTGTGTGTGTGTGTGTGTGTGTGTGTGTGTGTGTGTGTATATATATATACAGTAACTCTGACTATGTGTCATACAGACAGTGCAGCCACTAATTGTTCAGGATCCCCTGGGCTGCCAGGACCACAGGGACCAAAGGGGGATATGGGACACATTGGTGAGTCTGCATGGGCTTAAATGGATACTTCGGGATTTTGGCAATGAGGCCCTTTATCTACTTCCCCAGAGTCAGATGAACTTGTGGATACCATTTTTATGTCTCTGTGTCCAGTATGAAGTAAGTTGTGGTAGATGCGTGAGCCATTGCTAACTAGCATTAGTGCAATGACTGGAAGTCTATCACAATGGCTGGAATAGCATGCTAGCAGATACCCATAGATTTTCTGTCATGCTCGTTATCATTGGCTCGCAAAACTAACTCTAACTTCCTTCGTACTGTACACAGAGATATACTTCTCTGTGCATATTTGCATATTTGAAGTGCTTACTTCTAAACAACCTATTTTTTTACTATTCAACAACAAGCTGAACCTGGTCTACTCTTTACTCTTGTTGCCACCTCTAACCTTTATCTTCCAACCTCTTCACAGGTTTACCAGGGATATCAGGCCAGAATGGAACCAAAGGGGACACTGGTAAATAACTGTTGATGTTTAACTGTTTCATGAGGCCAAGCATGAGGTTGCCTTTACATGTTAGTGTGTGTGTGACTGGATGCAAATCTTTTCCGATTTTAGCATTTCCGTGTTTACTGTACTGTATAGCCTCCACATTGTAGAGCGAGTGTGACATAGTGTGCTGTGAATCTTCCAGGAGTTCAGGGGCGTGATGGAGTAAAAGGGGCCCGTGGTCTGAAGGGTGACACAGGGCCGACAGGAGAGCCTGGACCCATAGGACCTGAAGGTGAATTTCACCCTGTCTCTGCGCTAAAGGAGCCTCATAATTTGTGCTGAAGCAAGCAGGGGCATGATAGAGTAAAATCCCCTCCTTCAAATGACTGATTACAAGAACGACAGGTTATGTAGATTGTCTACATTTTCCCATCTTTATTATATTCTCCTAACGTTAGGTGCTATTATAATCATGAAGTGTCATGTATGACTTTTTGTACAAATCTGTAGCTCTTGTTCTTCTTCCCGCAGGACCAAGAGGACCTGCTGGTGTTAATGGAACAAGAGGACTTGCTGGTGTGTGCGTCTGTGTGTGTGTGCGTGCATGCGTGATGGCGTGTGAGTGTGTTTAATTTGTGTGTTTGTGCATCCGTGCGGGATTGTGTGTGAGTGTGTGTGTGTTTAATTTTAACTTCTGCATGTCCTAGGTCTTCCAGGGTTGCAGGGAAGTCCTGGAAGTCAAGGTCCACATGGAGAAAAGGGTGAAAGAGCAGCTGGACCAGGTAAGTGTGTGGACCTATGGAGCCACACACACACACACACACACACACACACACACACACACACACACACACACACACACACACACACACACACACACACACACACACACACACACACACACACACACACACACACACATGTGCTGGTGTGCATTTGTTTACGTAAAATATATACTGTATGTAAATATGATATGTATTCATTTAACTGAATATTCATGTGAATAATCATTGGACTATGGGCCTGGAATACAGTACAGTTCATTTTCAATCATTTGCATGTATAAGGTATTTTCAAATGTCTCTCTCTCTGGTGACAGCGAATGTGCGTATTGTTGGTGGGGGTACTCGTGGGAGAGTGGAGGTGATGTGGTTGGCGCAGTGGGGTACGGTGTGTGACGACAGCTTCGACACGGTGGATGGGACGGTGCTCTGCAAGACGCTGGGGTACCAAAGAGCCTCTGCAGTCTTCACGGCAAGCCCCGGTGAGTCCAAGAACCTTATCACTTCCATAGATCCTTCATTTGGTTTTGTCTGTTTGTTCCTACTGAGGATGTATAGAGATCCTTTCCTGGTTGAGTTCTGTTTTACTCTATATATATTCATGAATTCCTCATTGTTCATTGTTGAATCTCCTGGACTTGGCCTGTGGATTCTGTTGTGATTCTTTTAGGAGTGGGTAAGATCTGGTTGGATGACCTGCGCTGCACAGGCACAGAGGCCAGTGTGTTTGACTGCCCCCACAATGGCATGGGCATCAACAATTGTCAACACAATGAGGACGCTGGGGTGCAGTGTGTGTGAGTGTGTCCTGGATCCAAAAGAGAGACTCCTGGACTCCATCAAAAAGACTGGAGGAGAGATGCATAGAGAGAGAGACACACACACATATACACACACACACTTGATGCATCTACTTTGTCCCATCTTATTAAAACAACATTAATAGGCATTTCAATAAACATGGCATTTAACTAACATGAAGCTAACTTATAATCATATAATAGTACCCTGGATGAAAGTTTATACAGAAAACAACATTAATAGGCATTTCAATAAACATGGCATTTAACTAACATGAAGCTAACTTATAATAATATAATAGTACCCGGGAAGAAAGTTTATACAGAAAAAAACTGAATGGCATTTTGTAAACCAGTTTCATCAGTTTGAAGTAAAACAGTGAAAAATCAGACAAAATGAGTCAGATGCTGTTTGTTTAAATGTTGTGAAATGCTGTGTGACATCTACTTTCGCCTCTTGATCCCAAATCTCCACCCACTCACCATCACCCTCCTACACATACACACATACACACAAACACACCAAGGCATCATTCTGCTTAGGCAAGCATGGTTAAAGGTCCGTCTGAAGGACAAGCACCTCCTTCCTGACAGACATACAGAATTGGGGTCAACACTTCTATATGACACAGCCAGTCAGTCATATTACATTAGATAAAGTGAAGTTAAGGGACCAAAATAACTTGAGTGTAAATATTATCTCGGGCTGGTGTCCAAATGATTAAATAAATGTATCCAAGCACATTTGGGTCCTGTGATCTAGACAATGGCTAATAGGTTGTGACATGCAGCTTTTCACTTTGCAATAAGAAACTATTCAGTGTGAAACAAAATGTTTCACATTCAACATATGCCAAAACTTTCATTTGCTGCCCAGTTAAACAATGTCTTGTGAAAATGAAATGGACTGTATTGTAGAATGAGGTGCTCTTAGTGTAAGACAGAAACAGCCACCTGCTTTCAGGGGAGCGACAGAGCATTTGATTCACAGCTCATTCGTCTACGACCATTCCCTTTCAGGGGACGCGAACCTGAGTCACTTCCTTAGGCACCACCATCATCCCTCCTATAAGTGGCTCGCTTCTCTCCTCATCCTTCCATCTCTCCATCCATATGCCGGGGGACCAGGCATATTAAAACACAAAGTGCTGATTATCATTCAGCAGTCTTGTCTCTGTCTCTCCCGGGACTCCTGCTCTCAGCAAAGCTGGGAAATAAACATGAGGGGGTCTGTCTCCCTCGTTCATTAGCCAGTCGAAACCGGGGTCGCCCCGGCCCGTTCCCTGACCCCTGAACCACCGAATGTATTTGAGGTCTGGTGCAGATAAATAAATGATAGGAACGGAGGGAGGGAGGAAGGAAGGGAGAGAGGGAAAGAGGAGGGGGGCGGGCAGTGACAGAAAGGGTAATGAGCATGACCTCCCTGTCCTCCTGACCTGTGTGAACTCAGCCACCTCAGAGCAGTCAGAGACTATGAGCAGCACAGACGTTTAGACAAATATTCATAACACATTACTGCCTATTACTACCATGGCCCTACTGTATAGAGATGTCTCAATATGTGCTAATGGAAGAGAAATATGCAGACACATCACATACAATACCGTTCAAAAGTTTGGGGTCACATATAAATGTCCTTGTTTTTGAAAGAAAAGCACATTTTTTGTCTATTAAAATAACATAAAATTGATCAGTAATACAGTGTAGACATTGTTAATGTTGTAAAATACTATTTTTTATGGAATATCTACAGAGGCCCATTATCAGCAACCATCACTCCTGTGTTCCAATGCAACGTTGTGTTAGCTAATCCAAGTTTATCATTTTAAAAGGCTAATTGATCATTAGAAAACCCTTTTGCAGTTATGTTAGCACAACTGAAAACTGTTGTCCTGATTAAAAAAGCAATACAACTGGCCTTCTTTAGACTAGTTGAGTATCCGGAGCATCAGCATTTGTGGGTTCGATTACAGGCTCAAAATGGCCAGAAACAAAGACCTTTCTTCTGAAACTCGTCAGGCTTTTCTTGTTCTGAGAAATGAAGGCTATTCCATGCGAGAAATTGCCACGAACCTGAAGATCTCGTACATCGCTGTGTACTACTCCCTTCACAGAACAGCGCAAACTGGCAATACCCAGAATATAAAGAGTGGGAGGCCCCGGTGCACAACTGAGCAAGAGGACAAGTGTCTAGTTTGAGAAACAGACGCTTCACAAGTCCTCAACTGGCAGCTTCAATAAATAGTACCTGCAAAACACCCGTCTCAACATCAACAGTGAAGAAGCAACTCCGGGATGCTGGCCTTCTAGGCAGAGTTGCAAAGAAAAAGCCATATCTCAGACTGGACAATAAAAATAAAATATTAAGTTGGGCAAAAGAACACAGATGCCGGACAGCGATATGGCTTTTTCTTGAGGTCAGGGCTTTGTGATGGCCACTCCAATACCTTGACTTTGTTGTCCTTAAAGCCATTTTGCCACAACTTTGGAAGTATGCTTGGGGTCATTGTCCATTTGGAAGGCCCATTTGCGACCAAGCTTTAACTTGGTAACTGATGTCTTGAGATGTTGCTTCAATATATCCACATAATTTTCCTACCTCATAATGCCATCTATTTTGTGAAGTGCAGCAGTCCCTCCTGCAGCAAAGCACCCCCACATCATGATGCTTCCACCCCTGCGCTTCACGGTTGGGATGGTGTTCTTCGGCTTGCAAGCCTTCCCCTTTTTCCTCCAAACATAACGATGGTCATTATGGCCAAACAGTTCTATTTTTGTTTCATCAGACCAGAGGGCATTTCTCCAAAAAGTATGATCTTTGTCCCCATGTGCAGTTGCAAACCCTAGTCTGTCTTTTTATGGCCGTTTTGGAGCAGTGGCTTCTTCCTTGCTCAGCGGCCTTTCAGGTTATGTTGATATAGGACTCGTTTTACTATAGATATAGATACTTCCTGAGCGGTATGACGGCTGCCTGGTCCCATGGTGTTTATATTTGCGTACTATTGTTTGTACAGATGAACGTGGTACCTTCAGGCGTTTGGAAATTGCTCCCACGGATGAACCAGACTTGTGGAGGTCTACAATAATTTTTTTTCTGAGGTCTTGGTTGATGTCTTTTGATTTTCCCATGATGTCAAGCAAAGAGGCACTGAGTTTGAAGGTAGGCCTTGAAATACATCCACAAGTACACCTCCAATTGACTCAAATGATGTCAATTAGCCTATCAAAAACTTCTAAAGCCATGACATCATTTTCTGGAATTTTCCAAGCTGTTTAAAGGCACAGTCAACTTAGTGTATGTAAAGTTCCAACCCACTGGATTTGTGATACAGTGAATTATAAGTGAAATAATCTGTCTGTAAACAATTGTTGGAAAAATCACTTGTGTCATGCACAGAGTAGATGTCCTAACCGACTTGCCAAAACTATAGTTTGTTAACAGGAAGTTTGTGGAGTGGTTGAAAAACGAGATTTAATGACTTCAACCTAAGTGTATGTAAACTTCCGACTTCAACTGTAAATTCCCAGTGTTCCTCATGAGACACATTGTATTAAACAGCAGAAATTCCTGTCAAGGTTTAAGACCATTGTTTGCTGGTCTACCTTGATGTGACTCTCTGCCTAAACAGCAGTGAAAAGAAAAGGCTATTATGGTGGTGTGTTTTTAGGTAACCTCTCCTGACAGCTTTTGACCTTGTTTATTATGGTGTGTCAGTGTTTTTCACTAGAGCAGGCAGCACTCCAGTCAAGGCCAGACGCTTCTTTCTGTGTTTTTATTCCATTTAGTGCCTGAAGTGCCCTCATCATCATTCAATTTGGCACACTGCATGCCGGAGCATTTGATCCACAAATCTGTATTCACACACCTTTCTCCCTGAGTGCCCTTTAGGAATTTGGTTTCATGCCCATTGGATTGTGTTCTGCTCCAGTATTCTCACTGAGCATGTTTGGAAAGTCTTTCTTTGTGTTTGCCATTAAAGAACCATTAAAGCCTAACATTTTGTATTATTTCAATGAAAATAATTTCATTTATGTGCTCATCGTATGACCGAGTTAACACTGACAAAGGACACTTGCAAGAAAATTGGGGAAATATTTGGTTATAAGACTGCATGAAACTGTAACCAAATCAAATCAAATGTATTTATATAGCCCTTCGTACATCAGCTGATATCTCAAAGTGCTGTACAGAAACCCAGCCTAAAACCCCAAACAGCAAGCAATGCAGGTGTAGAAGCACGGTGGCTAGGAAAAACTCCCTAGAAAGGCCAAAACCTAGGAAGAAACCTAGAGAGGAACCAGGCTATGTGGGGTGGCCAGTCCTCTTCTGGCTGTGCCGGGTGAAGATTATAACAGAACATGGCCAAGATGTTCAAATGTTCATAAATGACCAGCATGGTCGAATAATAATAAGGCAGAACAGTTGAAACTGGAGCAGCAGCACAGTCAGGTGGACTGGGGACAGCAAGGAGTCATCATGTCAGGTAGTCCTGGGGCATGGTCCTAGGGCTCAGGTCAGTTGAAACTGGAGCAGCAGCATGGCCAGGTGGACTGGGGACAGCAAGGAGTCATCATGTCAGGTAGTCCTGGGGCATGGTCCTAGGGCTCAGGTCCTCCGAGAGAGAGAAAGAAAGAAGGAGAGAATTAGAGAACGCAGACTTAGATTCACACAGGACACCGAATAGGACAGGAGAAGTACTCCAGATATTACAAACTGACCCTAGCCCCCTGACACAAACTACTGCAGCATAAATACTGGAGGCTGAGCCAGGAGGGGTCAGGAGACACTGTGGCCCCATCCGAGGACACCCCCGGACAGGGCCCTCGATTTCATAAAAGTGGCAGTTTCCCTCAACTTTTGAACAATAGGCTGTCAGCATGGGGAGTGCTAAGGGGTGACGTTTGCTGTTGGCTACGCTGTCGGTGTGTCCACTCCGTGACAAGACGGCGTCCGTGGATCGAGGCCGGCTGGACGCCCCTGCTGCACCGCAACACAGCGTAGTCCAGACGACAAATCATCGATCATTCTCTTTCTCTGGCCATGGGCCTCGGACAGAAGACAGGGTCAGACCTGCTCCCTGAGACAGGCTCTGCCAAGACCACTCAAAAAATTGACAGGCCCCGCCATGCCACACATGCCAAAAGATCTGCCAGCCATAGAGCCAGGGAAAGCAGTGCCACGCTTCACGGGAGAAATATATCTTATTGTATGGATCAACTGAACTTAACATGGCTTTACTTCATCATGGTATATCAAATATATTGTATTAGTTGCTAATAAGTCTATGTTTATTATGTATTCTAATACCCAGTGTTTATAGGCCATGATC
This sequence comes from Oncorhynchus keta, assembly GCF_023373465.1. NCBI lineage: Eukaryota > Metazoa > Chordata > Actinopteri > Salmoniformes > Salmonidae > Oncorhynchus > Oncorhynchus keta. The sequence continues at coordinate 27,651,727 of NC_068427.1, read as the reverse complement.
TGCTTCCATTTACACAAGACTTGTCTTTTCTATGCATTGTTCAAACAACACATCTACACTATTTTTGGATTAGTCTGAAAGTGATCAAAATAGGTTGGTCATCCTTAGTACTAGGAGAGCAGAGTAAATTAAGGTTTGCACATTTCCTGTCTATTATTATTTTCCTGCTGTAGCAAACTGACTCAAATTAAGATCCTACATCTGTTGAAACAGAGAGAGAATTTATATGATGTTAAAAAGTACTGAAGTTCCCCTGTGTTAGGTGTGTGCATGTATTTGATTCTCTTTAGTGGATAGTGTGTGTGTGCGTGTGTGTGTGTGTGTGTGTGTGTGTGTGTGTGTGTGTGTGTGTGTGTGTGTGTGTGTGTGTGTGTGTGTGTGTGTGTGCGTGTGTGCGTGCGTGCGTGCGTGCGTGCGTGCGTGCGTGCGTGCGTGCGTGTATACAGTAACTCTGACTATGTGTCATACAGACAGTGCAGCCACTAATTGTTCAGGATCCCCTGGGCTGCCAGGACCACAGGGACCAAAGGGGGATATGGGTCACATTGGTGAGTCTGCATGGGCTTAAAGGGATACTTTGGGATTTTGGCAATGAGGCCCTTTATCTACTTCCCCAGAGTCAGATGAACTTGTGAATACCATTTATTATGTTTCTGTGTCCAGTATGAAGTAAGTTGTGGTAGATGCGTGAGCCATTGCTAACTAGCGAGCCATAGCTAGCATGCTTACAGACACCCACAGACTTCCAGTCATTGTGCTAACGCTAGTTAGTATTGACTTGAGAAACTACCTCTAACTTCCTTCATATGGGCACAGAGATATGCTTCTCTGTGCATATTTGCATATCTGAAGGGCTTACTTGTAAACAACCTATTTTCACCCTGTCTCTGAGCTAAAGGAGCCTCATAATCACTGAAAATGTAGCTAGTTAGATTCTCTTGCCCGTATACATCATGGATGGACGCTTCTCCCTGTCACGGATGTAATGGTTGCCCTTAGTTTGAAGATGTAATCCGGAGTGAGGTGTTTTCCCCATCTCCTTAGCTATCATACTCTAATTCCACTGATTTCAAAACTATTCCTCCAGAAAGTGGAGAGCAACATTTATGCAGTTCTACTACGCGATACATAAAAAAATAAAGTCACTTTAGACAGGATTACCTACACATACTGACCAGCTCAAATAGACAGAAGAATGCTATATGGCAGACCAATCCGAACTCATCTCTCGGCATGTCCAGCCCACTCATTATCTAAGCCAATAATGGCTATTAGGAAGGTTGCTGTCTTTTCTGTGGCTAAACCAACTTGGCTTGTAATTTAACTATTCTTTCATATTTACAGATGGTACACAAGTCTGTTATTTAAGGCACATGAAAGGTTACATGTTCCAGAAGGCATTTCTGCCTTTCCTGTGAAGTAGTGACCGCGACATACCCCTAGTTTCCTGAAACGAGTCATATATCCACTCATGTGAGCGTGCCAGATTGCTGAGGTGTGGTCCTACCACCCAGCTTTAATATCTATTAAACCTCACCGTTGCTCCTATTGAGTCTTTTTGTTTATGTACCTGGACAGCTGAGTGGGGTCTAATTCAGCCAACCTAATCAAATGGGCTCATTAAAACGCCTCATCTGCCATGCGGTGTGCAGACGCGAACCTTTGAGAGTGGCCCCGTGGGAGACGTAGTCTCATTTGTATTCGGTGCATGTCAGATGAGGTGTTAAAGGGCAAGCAAACAGCACTCTGTGTGGACGGGAGTTTAGTAACAAGGAGTGTCATTATCCATGACTGTTTCCCCTGACTTTCCAAATAGGCCTCTTTGCAGGGTTGGCTACGACTGTATAAGTGGTGCCAAGCCTAAATGAATACAGGAACTGTAGCTAGATGTGTGTACTCCAATATGGTAAACTGTCTGGTAAATCTACATATATACAGTATTATGTTGTGGATCCCTGGAAATAATCAGAATTAATGTAAACATTACAGTCTCTTGGAGCAACTTAACTCAGGTATGAGGTACAGTGCGTTCAGAAAGTATTCATACCACTTCACTTTTTCCACATTTTGTTACATTACAGCCTTATTCTAAAATTGATTAAATAAAACATTTTCCTCATCAGTCTACACACAATACCCCATAACGATGAAGCGAAACAACTGGATTGGAGTCAACCTGTGGTAAGTACAATTGATTGGACATGATTTGGAAAGGCACACACCTGTCTATATAAGGTTCCACAGTTGACAGTGCATGTCAGAGACAAAACTAAGCCATGAGGTCAAAGGAACTGTCCGTTGAGCTTCGATACAGGATTGTGACGAGGCACAGATCTGGGGAAGGGTACCAAAACATTTATGCAGCATTGAAGGTCCCAAAGAGCACAGTGGCCTCTATCATTCCTAAATGGAAGAACTTTGGAACCACCAAGACTCCTCCTAGATCTATCCGCCAAGCCAAACTGAGCAATTGGTGGAGAAGGGCCTTCCAGAAGGACAACCATCTCTGCAGCACTCCACCAATCAGGTGTTTATGGTATAGCGGCCAGATGGAAGCCACTCCTCAGTAAAAGGGATATGACAGCCCGCTTGGAGTTTGCCAAAAGGCCTTTAAAAGATTAAAAGACTCAAGATTCTCAAGAAAAAAGATTCTCTGGTCTGATGATAACAAGATTGAATGCTTTGGCCTGAATGCCAAGCGTCACGTCTGGAGGAAAACAGGCACCGCTCAACACCTGGCCAATACCATCCCTACGGTGAAGCATGGTGGTGGCAACTGCTGTGGGGATGTTTTTCAGCGTCAGGGACTGGGAGACTAGTCAGGATCAAGGGAAAGGTGAACCAAGCAAAATACAGAGAGATCCTTGATGACAACCTGCTCCAGAGTACTCAGGACCTCAGGGAGAGTTTCTCCCATTCTTCTCTGCAGATCCTCTCAAGCTCTGTCAGGTTGGATGGTGAGCATCGCTGCACAGCTATTTTCAGGTCTCGCCAGAGATGTTCAATCAGGTTCAAGTCCGGGCTCTGGCTGGGCGACTCAAGGACATTCAGAAACTTGTCCCTAAGCCACTCCAGCAATGTCTTGGCTGTGTGCATAGGGTTGTTGTCCTGTTGGAAGGTAAACCTTCGCCCCAGTCTGAGATCCTGAGCGCCCTGGAGCACATTTTCATCAAGGATCTCTCTGTACTTTGCTCCATTCATCATTCCCTCGATCCTGACTAGTCTCCCAGTCCCTGACACTGAAAAACATTCCCACAGCACGATGCAGCCACCACCATACTTCACCATAGGGATGGTGCCAGGTTTCCTCCAGACGTGATGCTTGACATTCAAGCCAAAGAGGTCAATTTTGGTTTCATCAGACCAGAGAATCTTGTTTCTCATGGTCTGAGAGTCCTTTGAGTGCCTTTGGCATACTCCAAGCAGGCTGTCATGTGACTTTTACTGAAGAGTGGCTTCCGTCTGGCCACTCTACCATAAAAGCCTGATTGGTGGAGTGCTGCAGAGATGACTGTCCTTCTGGAAGGTTCTCCAATCTCAAAAGAGGAACTCTGGAACTCTGTCAGCGTGATCAAGTTCTTGGTCACCTCCCTGACATGCACTGTCAACTGTGGGACATTATATAGACAGGTGTGTGCCTTTCCAAATCCTGTCCAATCAATTGAATTTACCACAGGGGACTCCAATCAAGTTGTAGAAACATCTCAAGTATGATCAATGGAAACAGGATGCACCTGAGGTCAATTTTGAATACTTATGAAAATTACACAACTGCATTTATATTGTTTGTAACTAATTACAGAATACAGTTCACTGCGACACTTCTTCACAGGAATTAGTAAAGCCTGAGTCACCTTAGAAGCTTTGACATGAGGGAATGGACAAGAAAACAGCGTACAATAAGTGTACAGGACAATTTATTGCTGCATCTGCATTATAAATGACAATATGTTCAGAATTGTATGCATTGATCAGACATTTATTTCATCATTCACAATTGGCCATCATAGCCGAAATATTGATCAACATAAACACTAATGAGACATGGGACCGAGAGACTGAAAAACAGCTTCTATCTCAAGGCCATCAGACTGTTAAATAGCTATCACTAGCCGGCTATGACCCAGCTACTCAACCCTGCACCTTAGAGGCTGCTGCCCTATGTACATAGACGTGGAATCACTGGCCACTTTAATAATGGAACACTTGTCACTTTAATAATGTCTACATACTGCTTTACACATCTCATATGTATATACTGTATTCTATTCTACTGTATTTAGTCAATGCCACTCTGACATTGATCATCCTAATATTTATATATTTCTTAATTCCATTATTTTACTTTTAGATGTGTGTATTGTTAGATACTACTGCACTGTTGGAGCTAGGAACACAAGCATTTCACTTCACCCGCAATAACATCTGCTAAATATGTGTTTGTGACCAATACATTTGATTTGATTTGAACACAATAAATTCATTTGACTTGGTGAAAATCCATTTTTTGGACCTGACTTGCTTACCACTTTTTCCAAGTGGTTTCTTCTTTAACACACTCTATGAAATGATGACCTCTTCCTAAATATTTCGTCAACTTATTAATTTTGTGTAAGGTGTCCCAGAAACAATGGGGGATGAGGTTACCCTTTTGGCTTAACTTACCCCACTCTCCCCTAAATCAAAGGGATCAAGTGTTTTCCTCAACACCCCAAAGTCATTTTGTAGTTTTTTAGCGTTTTAATATATTTATTTAAGATTTTACAACATAATACACAAATGCACATCTTACTGTAGCCTACTCGTGATATTGCCATTGTCCCTCTCCCTTATCAAATGTATCAAATTTTATTTATATATAGCCCTTCGTACATCAGCTGATATCTCAAAGTGCTGTACAGAAACCCAGCCTAAAACCCCAAACAGCAAGCAATGCAGGTGTAGAAGCACGGTGGCTAGGAAAAACTCCCTAGAAAGGCCAAAACCATGGAAGAAACCTAGAGAGGAACCAGGCTATGTGGGGTGGCCAGTCCTCTTCTGGCTGTGCCGGGTGGAGATTATAACAGAACATGGCCAAGATGTTCAAATGTTCATAAATGACCAGCATGGTCGAATAATAACAAGGCAGAACAGTTGAAACTGGAGCAGCAGCACAGTCAGGCGGACTGGGGACAGCAAGGAGTCATCATGTCAGGTCGTCCTGGGGCACGGTCCTTGGGCTCAGGTCCTCCGAGAGAGAGAAAGAAAGAGAGAATTAGAGAGAGCATATGTGGGGTGGCCAGTCCTCTTCTGGCTGTGCCGGGTGGAGATTATAACAGAACATGGCCAGGATGTTCAAATGTTCATAAATGACCAGCATGGTCAAATAATAGTAAGGCAGAACAGTTGAAACTGGAGCAGCAGCATGGCCAGGTGGACTGGGGACAGCAAGGAGTCATCATGTCAGGTAGTCCTGGGGCATGGTCCTAGGGCTCAGGTCAGTTGAAACTGGAGCAGCAGCATGGCCAGGTGGACTGGGGACAGCAAGGAGCCATCATGTCAGGTAGTCCTGGGGCATGGTCCTAGGGCTCAGGTCCTCCGAGAGAGAGAAAGAAAGAAGGAGAGAATTAGAGAACGCACACTTAGATTCACACAGGACACCGAATAGGACAGGAGAATTACTCCAGATATAACAAACTGACCCTAGCCCCCCGACACAAACTACTGCAGCATAAATACTGGAGGCTGAGACAGGAGGGGTCAGGAGACACTGTGGCCCCATCCGAGGACACCCAACGGACAGGGCCAAACAGGAAGGATATAACCCCACCCACTTTGCCAAAGCATAGCCCCCACACCACTAGAGGGATATCTTCAACCACCAACTTACCATCCTGAGACAAGGCTGAGTATAGCCCACAAAGATCTCCGCCACGGCACAACCCAAGGGGGGGAGGGGGGGGGGCGCCAACCCAGACAGGATGACCACAACAGTGAATCAACCCACTCAGGTGACGCACCCCCTGCAGGGACGGCATGAGAGAGCCCGAGTAAGCCAGTGACTCAGCCCCTGTAATAGGGTTAGAGGCAGAGAATCCCAGTGGAAAGAGGGGAACTGGCCAGGCAGAGACAGCAAGGGCGGTTCGTTGCTCCAGAGCCTTTCCGTTCACCTTCCCACTCCTGGGCCAGACTATACTCAATCATATGACATAGACATTACATAGGAGCAAGCCCATGTAATGCTTTGTAGGTTAGCAGTAAAACCTTGAAATCAGCCCTTGCTTTGACAGGAAGCCAGTGTGGAGAGGCTAGCACTGGAGTAATATGATCAAATGTTTTGGTTCTAGTCAGGATTCTAGCAGCCGTATTTAGCACTAACTGAAGTTTATTTAGTGCTTTATCCGGGTAGCCGGAAAGTAGAGCATTGCAGTAGTCTAACCTAGAAGTGACAAAAGCATGGATTAATTTTTCTGCATCATTTTTGGACAGAAAGTTTCTGATTTTTGCAATATTACGTAGATGGAAAAAAGCTGTCCTCGAAATAGTCTTGATATGTTCTTCAAAAGCGAGATCAGGGTCCAGAGTAACGCCGAGGTCCTTCACAGTTTTATTTGAGACGACTGTACAACCATTAAGATTACTTGTCAGATTCAACAGAAGATTTGTTTCTTGGGACCTAGAACAAGCATCTCTGTTTTGTCCGAGTTTAATAGTAGAAAGTTTGCAGCCATCCACTTCCTTATGTCTGAAACACATGCTTCTAGCGAGGGCAATTTTGGGGCTTCACCATGTTTCATTGAAATGTACAGCTGTGTGTCATCCGCATAGCAGTGGAAGTTAACATTATGTTTTCGAATAACATCCCCAAGAGGTAAAATGTATAGTGAAAACAATAGTGGTCCTAAAACAGAACCTTGAGGAACACCGAAATTTATAGTTGATTTGTCAGAGGACAAACCATTCACAGAGACAAACTGATATCTTTCCGACAGATAAGATCTAAACCAGGCCAGAACATGTCCGTGTAGACCAATTTGGGTTTCCAATCTCTCCAAAAGAATGTGGTGATCGATGGTATCAAAAGCAGCACTAAGGTCTAGGAGCACGAGGACAGATGCAGAGCCTCGGTCCGATGCCATTAAAATGTCATTTACCACCTTCACAAGTGCCGTCTCAGTGCTATGATGGGGTCTAAAACCAGACTGAAGCATTTCGTAAACATTGTTTGTCTTCAGGAAGGCAGTGAGTTGTTGCGCAACAGCCTTTTCTAAAATTTTTGAGAGAAATGGAAGATTCAATATAGGCCGATAGTTTTTTTATATTTTCTGGGTCAAGGTTTGGCTTTTTCAATAGAGGCTTTATTACTGCCACTTTTAGTGAGTTTGGTACACATCCAGTGGATAGAGAGCCGTTTATTATGTTCAACATAGGAGGGCCAAGCACAGGAAGCAGCTCTTTCAGTAGTTTAGTTGGAATAGGGTCCAGTATGCAGCTTGAAGGTTTAGAGGCCATGATTATTTTTAATCATTGTGTCAAGAGATATAGTACTAAAACACTTGAGCGTCTCTTGATCCTAGGTCCTGGCAGAGTTGTGCAGACTCAGGACAACTGAGGTTTGGAGGAATACGCAGGTTTAAAGAGGAGTCCGTAATTTGCTTTCTAATAATCATAATCTTTTCCTCAAAGAAGTTCATGAATCTATCACTGCTAAAGTGAAAGTCATCCTCTCTTGGGGAATGCTGCTTTTTAGTTAGCTTCGCGACAGTATCAAATAGGAATTTCGGATTGTTCTTATTTTCCTCAATTAAGTTAGAAAAATAGGATGATCGAGCAGCAGTAAGGGCTCTTCGGTACTGCACGGTACCGTCTTTCCAAGCAAGTCGGAAGACTTCCAGTTTGGTGTGGCGCCATTTCCGTTCCAATTTTCTGGAAGCCTGCTTCAGAGCTCGGGTATTTTCTGTGTACCAGGGAGCTAGTTTCTTATGAGAAATGTTTTTAGTTTTTAGGGGTGCAGCTGCATCTAGGGTATTGCGCAAGGTTAAATCGAAATCCTCAGTTAGGTGGTTAACTGATTTTTGTCCTCTGGCGTCCTTGGGTAGGCAGAGGGAGTCTGGAAGGGCATCAAGGAATCTTTGTGTTGTCTGTGAATTTATAGCACGACTTTTGATGGTCCTTGGTTGGGGTCTGAGCAGATTATTTGTTGCAATTGCAAACGTAATAAAATGGTGTTCCGATAGTCCAGGATTATGAGGAAAAACATTAAGATCGACAACATTTATTCCATGGGACAAAACTAGGTCCAGCGTATGACTGTGACAGTGAGTGGGTCCAGAGACATGTTGGACAAAACCCACTGAGTCGATGATGGCTCCGAAAGCCTTTTGGAGTGGGTCTGTGGACTTTTCCATGTGAATATTAAAGTCACCAAAGATTAGAATATTATTTGCTATGACTACATGGTCCGATAGGAATTCAGGGAACTCAGTGAGAAACGCTGTATATGGCCCAGGAGGCCTGTAAACAGTAGCTATAAAAAGTGATTGAGTCGGCTGCATAGATTTCATGACTAGAAGCTCAAAAGACGAAAAAGTCATTTTTTTTTTGTAAATTGAAATTTGCTATCGTAAATGTTAGCAACACCTCCGCCTTTGCGGGATGCACAGGGGGATATGGTCACTAGTGTAGCCAGGAGGTGAGGCCTCATTTAAAACAGTAAATTCATCAGGCTTAAGCCATGTTTCAGTCAGGCCAATCACATCAAGATTATGATCAGTTCATTGACTATAATTGCCTTTGAAGTAAGGGATCTAACATTAAGTAGCCCTATTTTGAGATGTGAGGTGTCATGATCTCCTTCAGTAATGACAGGAATGGAGGTGGTCTTTATCCTAGTGAGATTGCTAAGGCGAACACCGCCATGTTTAGTTTTGCCCAACCTAGGTCGAGGCACAGACACGGTCTCAATGGTGATAGCTGAGCTGACTACACTGACTGTGCTAGTGGCAGACTCCACTATGCTGGCAGGCTGGCTAACAGCCTGCTGCCTGGCCTGCACCCTATTTCATTGTGGAGCTAGAGGAGTTAGAGCCCTGTCTATGTTGGTAGATAAGATGAGAGCACCCCTCCAGCTAGGATGGAGTCCGTCACTCCTCAGCAGGCCAGGCTTGGTCCTGTTTGTGGGTGAGTCCCAGAAAGAGGGCCAGTTATCTACAAATTCTATCTTTTGGGAGGGGCAGAAAACAGTTTAACCAGCGATTGAGTTGTGAGACTCTGCTGTAGAGCTCATCACTCCCCCTAACTGGGAGGGGGCCAGAGACAATTACTCGATGCCGACACATCTTTCTAGCTGATATGCACGCAGAAGCTATGTTGCGCTTGGTGATCTCTGACTGTTTCATCCTAACATCGTTGGTGCCGACGTGGATAACAATATCTCTATACTCTCTACACTCGCCATTTTTAGCTTTAGCCAGCACCATCTTCAGATTAGCCTTAACGTCGGTAGCCCTGCCCCCTGGTAAACAGTGTATGATCGCTGGATGATTCGTTTTAAGTCTAATACTGCGGGTAATGGAGTCGCCAATGACTAGAGTTTTCAATTTGTCAGAGCTAATGGTGGGAAGCTTCGGCGTCTCAGACCCCGTAACGGGAGGAGTAGAGGCCAGAGAAGACTCGGCCTCTGACTCCGACCCGCTGCTTAATGGGGAAAACCGGTTGAAAGTTTCTGTCGGCTGAATGAGCGACACCGGTTGAGCATTCCTACAGCATTTCCTTCCAGAAACCGTGAGAAAGTTGTCCGGCTGCGGGGACTGTGCGAGGGGATTTATACTACTATCTGTACTTACTGGTGGCACAGACGCGGTTTCATCCTTTCCTACACTGAAATTACCCTTGCCTAACGATTGCGTCTGAAGCTGGGCTTGTAGCACAGCTATCCTCGCCGTAAGGCGAGTACAGCGACTGCAATTAGAAGGCATCATGTTAAATGTTACTTCTTAGCTTCGGCTGTTGGAGGTCCTGACGAATCGTGTCCAGATAAAGCGTCCGGAGTGAAAAAGTTGAGGAAAAAATAAATAAATATATGCTAATTAAAAAGTGAAAACCGTAAAGTTGTCAGGTAGCAAAATAGGTTGGCAACAAAACGCACAGCAACTCGAAAACAAGCCTGCAAGTCTTTCTAGAATATTAAGTGGCCGGAGGGATCGTCTGAGTGACGCCACTAAAGTGGTGAATGTCAAGGAGCTATGCTGACGTTAGCCCACTCCAGAGAGAATGATGGGAAACTCCTGATAGCAGTAGCGCTTCCCACCGTCCACTCTGATGCCCTGGGGGTGGCCATGTTGGGTGATGGATTCTCTGCCCTGTGTAGCTTCTGCATTAATCATACGGTCCATGAATAGAGATGTGACACATCTAAGAAACATGCCTGTTTCACAGGATCCTGAGTTTAAAGATATGGGAGCTGAGAAGAGACATAACTCAGCCACTATGGCTCTGTCTCAGTGATGGACACTGCCAGGACACAGTGGATACATCGGTGGATACATCTCACACACAACGCAAACCTTTTGTGTGTGAGATTAAGAGCATAATCATCTTTTTGTAGAGTTTGTAATATGGGCTCTGTGGCTACTGTATCAATCCCAGCTGAAGGTTTTAAGGAGATATGTCAGTGAAGGTGGAGATTATCATCTCCTTTGCTCACTCCACAGTCCCACATAAATGGCAGAAACTCCTACTCATGTTATTTTTCCTCGAGGGATTTTACATCCAGCCTTTTCAATGCTGTGTCTGTTTATAGTATCACTCTCCACTGAGCTTAATAGAGGACATTTTACAGTGAGGTTGGAGAATATAGGACATGCTGACTCCTATCTCTTCTGCTCCTCTACAGACCCACATTTTAAAGTTCAGGGACTTGAGCCTGTCTCTAGCAGTCACAGCTGATCGTTCCCACAGCGCTTCATTGAGACGACACTGAATCAAAACAGTACAAACTGAAAATAGAGACTCACAGGAGTGGACAAGCTGCCTCAGCACGACTAGTTCCACCACCAAACATGCACTGAGGCAGAATGCCCTGTGATGAACTATTACAGGTTGACCAAATATTTGTTGTGAAAGCATGTAAAGATGGAAATATTGCATTTTTGGAACTTGGAAGGCATTTCAGCCACTGTTTTGATGCTTTAGGTTTCAAACATTCAGTATGGCCTTATGTCTTTACATTTAGGCAGAATTGGTCAAATTAATTAGAAGACTCTAAAAAAGAAATAGTAATTGCCTGTATAAGATGGTGTCTTTGGGGATTGGTCCTTTGAAAGGGGCTCAAAGCAGGGACATCCAAGTCCAGTGGAGCCACAAAGAACCTGACAGTCACAGGACGAGGACAGTTACTGATTCAGACGATGTCTACTCTGGCATCGAGAGCAATGACTGCTGGCTTTGTTGTACCATTAGAGACTACTCCCGACCTCCCTCCCAGAAAGTGAGGTGAAAGGGAGATAGAGAACACTCAGGAGGCCAGAGCAACAATAGTTGATAAAACTTACATGAGCTGAATAAGTAATAAATGTCACAGACACAAACTATACAAAACCCACTAGCGTTAGTGGTCTTTTATTTCCTGTTCTTTTTTTGGAGAAGGAAGGATGTGACAGTGGTTGGATCTGAACATTTGTGGTGAGGGGGGAAATGAAATAATAAATCTCCCATAAAATCTCATTGTGGTCTTCTGCTTTTGTAAGAATGGGGCTTTTAGCAGCCTTTGAAATAAACATGGTTAACAGATAAGGGTTAAACGTTTGTTTGCTCGGATCTTATCACTCAAGTCGGTTGAGAATGTCAAGTCAGTCACTATGCACTTAATAAAATGCAAATAGATAAAAGTGTAAGGCATTAAATAGAGATGTCATTGCTTCCAATAGCAACATGGAACCATGTTCCAGTTAGTCTTTGTAGATTCAAAAAGAAAATTAAATCTGAAAAGAGAGAGAAAACAAAAACAAATATGACAGTTCATCTCTTTTCGCGATTGTTTCCTGTTATTTTGGTGGTAGAAACCCACAAAAACTACAGTACATTTGTTGCATCTGCATGATGTGGTGTTAGGTGCTCAGTGTGTCCCTCTCAGTAGCGGAAATGGTCAAAGTGACGGTCCGGGGGACCTTGCTCAGGACAGTGATGGCACATTTGTTGCATCAAATGGCCGACAATGTGTACAGAACATCCAGGCCATTGTCAGGGTGATGACACATCCCCACGTTGTTGTCGTGACTACACAGTCACTTGACGTATTCACCCATCACTCTGTTTCGAGCACTCTCAGTGAAGGTTGTGAATATTATAGGATGTGAGGTGGTAAATGGTATTGGTTGTTCAACCTTGACGCTTGGAGACATCTGGGCTTTAAGCTTCATTCTGTGCTACATATGTACCCTTAGAGCCTGCTCAGAACTGTATTCACTCTGTCTCTTCTCTGTCGGAGATGAGGGGACGGGATGAGAGAAGACAGAGAGCTATCATTAGTATGCATGGACAGGAAACCCAGCAGAGCTGACCTTTGACCTCAGAGCCACACAGAGAATGCGGAAATAGGAGAGATATGAGGAAAGAAGACCAGGGAGAGGAAGGATACATGGGAAGAAGAGGATAAGATATGAGGACAGAAGAACAGGGAGAGGAAGGATACAGGGGAGGAAGAGGAAAAGATATGAGGACAGAAGAACAGGGAGAGGAAGGATACAGGGGAGGAAGAGGAAAAGATATGAGGACAGAAGAACAGGGAGAGGAAGGATACAGGGGAGGAAGAGGAGAAGATATGAGGACAGAAGAACAGGGAAAGGAAGGATACAGGGGAGGAAGAGGAGAAGATATGAGGACAGAAGAACAGGGAGAGGAAGGATACAGGGGAGGAAGAGGAGAAGATATGAGGACAGAAGAACAGGGAGAGGGAGGATACAGGGGATGAAGAGAAGATATGAGGACAGAAGAACAGGGAGAGGAAGGATACAGGGGAGGAAGAGGAGAAGATATGAGGACAGAAGAACAGGGAGAGGAAGGATACAGGGGATTAAGAGGAGAAGATATTAGGACAGAAGAATAGGGAGAGGAAGGATACAGGGGAGGAAGAGGAGAAGATATGAGGACAGAAGAACAGGGAGAGGGAGGATACAGGGGAGGAAGAGGAGAATATATGAGGACAGAAGAACAGGGAGAGGAGAAGATATGAGGACAGAAGAACAGGGAGAGGAAGGATACAGGGGAGGAAGAGGAGAAGATATGAGGACAGAAGAACAGGGAGAGGAAGGATACAGGGGAGGAAGAGGAGAAGATATGAGGACAGAAGAACAGGGAGAGGAAGGATACAGGGGAGGAAGAGGAGAAGATATGAGGACAGAAGAACAGGGAGAGGAAGGATACAGGGGAGGAAGAGGAGAAGATATGAGGACAGAAGAACAGGGAGAGGAAGGATACAGGGGAAGAAGAGGAGAAGATATGAGGACAGAAGAACAGGGAGAGGAAGGATACAGGGGAGGAAGAGGAGAAGATATGAGGACAGAAGAACAGGGAGAGGAAGGATACGGGGGAGGAAGAGGAGAAGATATGAGGACAGAAGAACAGGGAGAGGAAGGATACAGGGGAAGAAGAGGAGAAGATAGAATAAAGGACTGTCCAATAGGAGGAAGGGAAAGAGTGGAAAAAATCATTTTCATTCAGGGGATTTTGTCTATAAATACAGAGCAATTAGCTAATTAGTTAGTCTGCTAATCATACACACTTGTGACAATTGGAAAAATACAATAAGCAGCTTAAGTCATTCAAGCAGATAGATAGATGGTCAGTGTGTAAACTGTCCAGGTACGGAGAAAATAATTTATCCCGGATTATAATCCGTCTATTTAGGATAACCTGATATCATCCTCAAGAGACAACATAAAGTGTAAACATGATTAAATAGATAAGCATTAGGAAGGAGAGACGAGGAGAGAATCTGAATACGTGTTAAAGGTGAGGAAACTATTTTGAGGTCAGACAATTCCAGTACACACCTTTCTCTGTTTTTAGCATTTTCTGTAAAATGATTTTCAAGATGTCATGAGTCCCCTTTTCCACTTTAGCCTACTGTTATTTCCATAAGGAGGACATTTCAGTGGGTGTTTGTGAGTGGCTATATCTGTCTGGCTGGCAGATTTATTCATATAATTGTGTTCATTAGAAGCGGCTCAGAGACAGATGATAAAAAGAGAAGGGTCTTACAGAAGGGACAATAGTTGAAGGGAAGGCCATCTGTTCATTGGCAGAGAAAACTAAAAGAGGCATTCCCTGCACTTTCCCTCAGAAAATTATGCTTTTGCATCACACTGGAATGCACTGTGTGACCAATAAGGTAATCAAGCAAACTCTGAATGATTCTGATGAGTCAGACAGTAAGAGGAAATAACTCACTCACAACCCACTGGGCACAGATGTCACTTCATTTACATTACATTTACATTTAACTCATTTAGCAGACGCTCTTATCCAGAGCGACTTACAAATTGGTGCATACATTGTGTTCATCTAAATCGGGGGAACGTATTCCATTTTCAACGTAATTTCATCGAAATGATGTGGAAACAACGTTGATTCAACCAGTGTGTGCCCAGTAGGAAATCATTCATTGAGATTCAGCACCCAACTTTTACTTTTACTAGAAATGTAACCATTTTACATAATCAAATGTATGGCTTCTGAATAATCTGAACACAGTTGAAAAAGTATTTATTGCAGGTATGCTTCTCAATCATCATGCTGCTAATTCTTGCTCTTGTCTAGCTCTGAGAATCCGTATGGCCACTACTACCTTGAACCACATCAGCATGCAGGACTGAGACTGAGATGTAGCTTTTTAATCAGTCAAAGTGACTGGGAAGCATCAGTGGCACGCTTGATGAGAGGGAACACATTCTGTTCGTTTTAGAGGGAAAACGGAGAGCAGTGTCACGCCAACTTGTTGTAAAGGGACAGTCTTTTCACTTCAGTTCACATCCCCCTCACTCTCCCCCTCCCTTTACCTCTCTCTCTCCCATTCCCTCTGTCCCTCTCATTCCCTCTCTCCCTATATACAGTAGATCTCTCTCTTTCTTTCTTTGCCTCTCTCTCTCTCGCTCTCTCGCTCTTTATCTTTGATTCTGTGATAATATAATCCCGCTTCTGCCTCACCTTATAGTCAAACAGCCAAAGTTTCATGCTATCTGATGCATCGCCTTGTGGAGAAACATGTTTCCCAAGAACAAATAGAAGCCATGCCCATTACATTAGACTAACAATGATATAACAGCTAATGCATCAACAAGTCAACCATGGACACAGAACAGGGAGCGGTGTAAAGCATATTGTCTGTGTGAAGCAGTCACATACTACAGAATATAACAGAATATATTGTATAGCAGTAGTGTTTTGGTATTGTGTCAGTATTGCGTCAGCATTGTGGCATTGTGACAGTATTGAGCAGTACTAACAGAAACCACGTAGTTATTTGAAGCTCAGTTAGTAGAGCATGGTGTTTGCAACACCAGAGTAGTGGGTTCAATTCCCGGGACTCCTCGTCTGTATAACGTATGCATGCGTGACTCTAAGTCACATTGGATAAAAGTGTCTGCAAAATGGAATTTACTGTTATTATATTACTATGGTGTCATTGCGCAGACACCATTGAGTCTTGTTAGTATCTGTGGTTTAGGTGCTGTGGTTAAATATAAACGCCTCCTCAGGCCTACAGACGATCACTGTGGTCTCAGCTGCAGAGCTTTAGGGACAGTCATATCACACACACAGCCAAGCAGCAGCAGACTCCATTCTTCTTTCCCTCACGAGCACAAAACATCCACTCTAACGACTGCCTCTAAACACATCAACAAGACACTCAGACACGAGTCAATAGGCATTAGAGCTTTACCTTTAGGAGTTGAGTTCTTATTTACAGTCCCAAATTAAAGCTGACATTATTCTACAAAGTAGAAATGTGTTGTATTTTAATGTAGCCCTGCATAAGGTCATGTCTAATGAATTCTAAATGAACTCAGAGATGAGCCCTGAAGAACCCTAAGTATGATATGGCACTCCCAGAATCCCATAGTTGAGTCCCCTGATAGAGTGTGTGAGTCATGGGTAAAGGCCCGTCTCTGAGTGTTTTGTACACTCCTGACCCTTCCACAGAGGGGGCTGAGGCCGCCCACAGATATGCCAATCAAACGACTCATTATGCTAATTGTTCACTCGGGAAAACAAGTTTAATCCTTCTACAGATACACAGTGTACTATGAGATATTCTCTCAGACGAAACAAATGAATGCAAAAGGATCAATTGAGATGTCCTAATCTACTATACTGTGCATGCATACATGCACATGCAAAACAACACACACACACACACACACACTCACAAACACAGATAGACATTCACAAACCTACCTTCCACCTCACCCATTTTTGCATTTAAACTGCCTTGTTGAAGCTGCACACTTTGACTACATCCCCTTGAGCCCATTCTTTCCATTATTTATCAGCTCTCTGACAAATTGAGGGAGGCTGATTTCGGTTGGGTTTTAAGATGATGCGCATATGAGAAGAGCCTGTTGCCTGACAAGGTCAGACAAGGAAATAGGAAACTTGACTCGGCTAAATGTAAAGAGACCGACTCCCACCGTTTACTGTTCAGCTGTAACTTTTCCTCTGGGATTTGGATCTTGGCTAAGTGCTGCAGGATTTATGAGTATATCCTCTGAGCTGATGTGTCAATATGGATGTCTTCCATGTTCTGTAATGCTCTAGGGGGCCCAGGGATTGAGACACAGAGATTTCTGTTCAATGAAAGCCATGATCAAATCAAATCAAATGTATTTGTCACATACACATGGTTAGCAGATGTTAATGCGAGTGTAGTGAAATGCTTGTGCTTCTAGTTCTGACAATGCAGTAATAACCAATGAGTAATCTAACCTAACCATTCCAAAACTACTACCTTTTACACACAAGTGTAAAGGGATAAAGAATATGTACATAAAGATATATGAATGAGTGATGGTACTTAACGGCATAGGCAAGATGCAGTAGATGGTATCGAGTACAGTATATACATATGAGATGAGTAATGTAGGGTATGTAAACATTATATTAAGTAGCATTGTTTAAAGTGGCTAGTGATATATTTTACATCAATTCCCATTATTAAAGTGGCTGGAGTTGAGTCAGTGTGTTGACAGCAGCCACTCAATGTTAGTGGTGGCTGTTTAACAGTCTGATGGCATTGAGATAGATGTTGTTTTTCAGTCTCTCGGTCCCTGCTTTGATGCACCTGTACTGACCTCGCCTTCTAGATGATAGCGGGGTGAACAGGCAGTGGCTCGGGTGGTTGTTGTCCTTGATGATCTTTATGGACTTCCTGTGACATCGGGTGGTGTAGGTGTCCTGGAGGGCAGGTAGTTTTAATCCGGTGATGCGTTGTGAAGACCTCACTACCCTCTGGGAGAGCCTTACGGTTGTGGGCGGAGCAGTTGCCATACCAGGCGGTGATACAGCCCGACAGGATGCTCTCGATTGTGCATCTGTAGAAGTTTGTGAGTGCTTTTGGTGACAAGTCAAATTTATTCAGCCTCTTGAGGTTGATGAGGCGCTGCTGCGCCTTCTTCACAATGCTTTCTGTGTGGGTGGACCAATTCAGTTTGTCTGTGATGTGTACCCGGAGGAACTTAAAACTTACTACCCTCTCCACTACTGTCCCATCGATGTGGATAGGGGGGTGCTCCCTCTGCTGTTTCCTGAAGTCCACAATCATCTCCTTATTTTTGTTGACGTTGAGTGTGAGGTTATTTTCCTGACACCACACTCCGAGGGCCCTCTCCTACTCCCTGTAGGCCGTCTCGTCGTTGTTGGTAATCAAGCCTACCACTGTAGTGTCGTCCGCAAACTTGATGATTGAGTTGGAGGCGTGCATGGCCACGCAGTCGTGGGTGAACAGGGAGTACAGGAGAGGGCTCAGGACGCACCCTTGTGGGGCCCCAGTGTTGAGGATCAGCGGGGTGGAGATGTTGTTACCTACCCTCACCACCTGGGGGTGGCCTGTCAGGAAGTCCAGTACCCAGTTACACAGGGCAGGGTCGAGACCCAGGTTTCGAGACCCAGGGTCTCGAGCTTGATGACGAGTTTGGAGGGTACTATGGTGTTGAATGCTGAGCTGTAGTCGATGAACAGCATTCTCATATAGGTATTCCTCTTTTCCAGATGGTTTAGGGCAGTGTGCAGTGTGGTTGAGATTGCATCATCTGTGGACCTATTTGGACGGTAAGCAAATTGGAGTGGGTCTAGGGTGTCAGGTAGAGGTCAGGTGGAGGTGATATGGTCCTTGACTAGTCTCTCAAAGCACTTCATGATGACGGAAGTGAGTGCTACGGGGCGGTAGTCGTTTAGCTCAGTTACCTTAGCTTTCTTGGGAACAGGAACAATGGTGGCCCTCTTGAAGCATGTGGGAACAGCAGACTGGGATAAGGATTGATTGAATATGTCCGTAAACACACCAGCCAGCTGGTCTGCGCATGCTCTGAGGGCGCGGCTGGGGATGCCGTCTGGGCCTGCAGCCTTGCGAGGGTTAACACGTTTAAATGTTTTACTCACGTCGGCTGCAGTCAAGGAGAGTCCGCATGTTTTGGTTGCGGGCAGTGTCAGTGGCACTGTATTGTCCTCAAAGCGGGCAAAAAAGTGATTTAGTCTGCCTGGGAGCAAGACATCCTGGTCCGTGACGGGGCTGGTCTTGATGAGGTCGCCTTCTAAAAGCAGTAGGTATTTGGATCTCATACAGCATACATTACCATCCTATGTCCTATGGGGGGCAGGGGGGGGGGGTTTACTGTGACCTGTTATCTTTTATAGGGGACAACCTCATCTCTAAGTTATTATCTAAATTACATCCCAAATTACCTCCAGCATTTTCTAGATGTTCTCTGTCCCTTGAAAAATTGTGTTGATGATTTCAGAACAGTAACCAGCACATGTCAGTATCTCACACAGACCTGGTCCCGTCCCATACAACACCTCCAAATGCCAGCCCCTTGCCCCAGCCCCCAGCCTGATTGCTTTCCAGCTCAGATGGTGAAGGTTCTCTCTCAGCTCAGAGATCCCCCCCCAATTTATAACCACAGATTTAACATATTAGCTGTGTCAAACCAGTTAATGTAATCCTGTATGCTGACATTTACAGTAATTAGTACAATATGGCCTTTGAAAGAACACACTGAATCCGTGACAATTGGACTACTCTGCAATTTAACACTCTCAGTTCCTATATGAAATCCCCAACTTCTCTTTTTACAATTGTTCTCCATCATGAAAACAAGAAAACCAAAATTTCGTTGTTGTTTTTTGTTTAAGCATTTCCTGGAATATATTACTCTAGTTTTCTTCTGCAATTATTTCACAGTTCAGAGACAAGGCCACATTGCGCCCCCTAGTGGTAAGAGGAAAATATATTCGTCTTTGCCTAACCCACGCTGTCCATGGTGCTGAACAGACTGGCACCGTGGTGGTTGCTGTCCTAAGTGCTGAAGCCCTCTAACGCAGCAACTTGAATGAACAAATGCACCAGTTTGACTTCGGAAATCAGTAGGCCTATAAAACTATTTTTATCAGCTTATATATTATTTAAACGCAAAAAAAATGGGCTCCCAAGCGATCTAAGGCACTGCATCTCAGTGCTAAAGGCGTCACTACAGACACCCTGGTTCGAATCCAGGATGTATCACAACCGGCCGTGATTGGGAATCCCATAGTACGGCGCACGTTTTTTACACAACATTAACATTAGCCAGTGGAGCTTAATCCTTAACAATATCTAATCAGCCTTCTACTAAAACGCATGAAGAACACGCATAAACATATTAAAAAGTGTTTGCGCAAACAACAACGGCATTAAATGCCAAGTGCAAGCACAGAATAAAACAAGATGCTTGATTGAATGACAAATGTTTACCCAGTGGGAGTGAGGAGGCATGCTATAAATATCTTAATATAGGCTTAACATGCAGGTGGCGTCCCTTGAGCATCAGGACTTTTGTGATATCTGTTTAGCATGGACTGGTACCATAGTGGAGTTTAATTTCTAAGCTGTTGACTTATTTAATGGGACATCTTCGTAGAACATGAGGTGCTTACACCAACGTCCCGCCAATATTGCCGGGGCGTGGATAGATCAGTGTCGAGGTAATGCAGGCCGCTGTTCCCAGTAAGACATCCATCTCCAACCGTCCACACCACAAACACCGGCAGTGACACCGGCAGTAACACTCCTAAATGGAGAATGAAGGAGGAGTGAAACAAGAATAGAGATTCCCCTGGCTGGAACAGCCTGTTAGTTCTAATGTGAGGTGGAGCACAGATCTAAACAAAGAACAACGCTCTGCACGACAGAGTCAGACAAACGCAGCACAATGGCATTCTGAGGTCCTTTAAAAACATGTAGGCCTATTAGGCAGAAAAGTCTAGGATACATCTATTGGAATGGTTAATGTATGGTTAAAATTATATATCTAATCCACAATCTATTTGAAGAAAGAATGTGATCTTAAACATGCCAAAAAATGTCACAAATAAACGGATATAATAGAAAACATAATTTATTGAAATACTTACTGTAATGGAATAAGCTACTAAGACAAAACATTTTGTAACATTCGGTCCTTGGTGGACCAATAAATATGACATCTTACTCCTTATTTAGATCTTTGTTGCTTATTTTTGATACATAAATATCTTAGAAGGCTATATCTTGAGTGGAAACACAGACAGACGTTCAAGCAACAAAATATCACATCACACGGAAATGTCGTCTGTATTTGAGCGGTTGGCAAGTCTTGGCGCCCCAAACCCCCCAAATACAAACAGATGACACACAGCCGCTTACAGTGGCGCCCGGACAATGGGCAACTTGCTCTAGTTATGATAGAGTCTAATAAATGATAGTAGAGTTCACATCCCTGCATGTCCGGGAAGCAGTTTAGTCTGGATACAAAATGAAACCGGAAAAAGTGCTGTACTTGTTGTTGTTTCCCCCATGCGCCTTTCCTCCGTCCAGCTTGATGTAGATCTCGTCCCCGGAGTCTAGGTGAAGCACTACACTGTTGCTGGCATAGTCATAGTTCTGGTCTGCGTCCTGGGCTATCGCACTGGCGCGGACCTGCGGATAAGACAAATGATTAAAGTAGTGAAGGACTTTGTATCATTACTTAATAGGCTATCGAACAACTCGTCCCCACCCTGACCCAATGCTAAAACATTATAGATACACCACTTTGAACCTACCAAACGAATAATGGCTGTCTTGTTTGTTTATGTTGGCAATGTGTAGACACTGACAGCTCAAATCGCTCCAGGTAGTTGACCAGTGTAGGGCTGAGCGCTACAGTAAACAACAAAGCCCTTCTTAAACCCACCTAACGATTAGTTTGTCTTTGCTGACAAATAAAGTGGCACGAGCCGAGCATATTAATGAACCTACAGACCTCACGGTGTGAGATTAAGAGCATTGAGCAGATGCCGTTTACGAGAGATAAACGCTTAATACATCCAATATTGATCTGGGGCAATGCACACTGAATGTGTCTGCTCTCCCTCAACTTCAGAGGTGTACAGTAGCATAATCACTTTTAAAATATCATTGCCTAATATCAGGTATAGCATACCTGTCCGTTTCTGCACAAATCTGCCCACATGCTTGTCCCGTCGCCCCCGCGCATTAATACATGGTATGTAAAGTAGTATATCCCGGACACTTGGCACGTGAACTTGCCGGTAGAAGGGTCGTAATGGTTCCCTAGATTTGTTACCACGTCATCGAACCTTAGCACCTCGTATCCCTCGTGGGGGTTTTTAAGACCCACGTAAAAAGCTATTTTTGTGCCGCCAATTGCGGACTCTAGGCCCTCGGCATTTTCGGTCCTGTCACTGCTCACAGTCCCCTCCGCAGTCTCTCCAGTGGCATGCCCGGGATAGCCCGGTTTCCCCGAGTCCCCCCTATCCCCCGGCGGTCCTCTTGGACCTGGTGGACCCGGTTCGCCGGGCGGACCTCTCGGTCCGGGTTTCCCCGGCCGACCCGGCTCGCCTTTAGTCCCATGCGAGAACGCCGGGGGTGGTATGACGCTCAGGTCCTGCATGACTTCCAGAGCATTGGCGCTGGGTTTGGGGTTGTATGGATCACATATCATCCGACAGGTGCCCATCATCTCGTAGTGCGCGTCTGTCTTGGACGCTTGGACCAGAAGCGGTATCGCTATGATAAGAGCTAACACCATGACGATGCCAACCACAGGAGCAACGACACGCTTCCTCTGGAGAGTCCGAGAAACAAGCGCTAAAAAGTCAGTTTTCCTTTGGGAAGCAATGGTGAAAGGTTGCGAGTGCGCTAAAATTCTCTGCAGAAAATGCGAGTGCACCAAAAAGGAATCACTTTATTCCAGGGTTAGAAAAAATGTTAAGCGTAGTTCACCTTGGAGCGGTGTGCCAGTATCACTGAACTTCACAAAATTGACAGGGGCAGTATTCGTTTTGGCATGGCTGGACACGCGCTGGATCTCGGAGCTGAACAGAGAAAGCTTCGAGCGATTTCTGCCAGTCTGCAACAACCGAGGGGACTAGAGCGGCGCTGACGTAACAAGTGAGGGCAAAGCCTGTTGCATTTGGATTAATACTGCAACAATAATCATGCCATCTTTATGTATGAATTATAAATCCCCTGCACCTTCGAGGAAAATATTGGATCAGAGAGCCTCACTAACACGTAAACCCCATTATGGAAATGTTGACAGCGAGTTGTCTCACCTATATTTCGGCATATTTGAGAGAAGAAATATAAGTGCACGTTTGTGTTATTAATGTGTCCTGTGAAATTACATTATTCTGTTAAAATGTCCGAAATGGTCCCCTACATTCAACGTGAGGAAGACACACATGCCAAAGAACAATCAAATATCACTGGAGAAAATAATCCACATCAAGAGCCATATAGGATGTCTGGATTCCACAATGGCACTGTAGCCTAATCTTTACCATAAAGCCAAGGCTGAAACAATTCAGTGCCCTGTGCTGATTTTTTCATGTAATGTTGAACACCTAGTCTTAGTTTATCCACAACAGGGGTTTTGGTGTCAAAAAGCTGAGCTAGGTCTGAGATAGGAGTACTCTCTGGGTAGACTGGTCAAAGACATCAACTTTGGGGTAGCTTTGAGACTAATATTCTGGGTCTGAACCTTGGTCTCTTGGGGGTCTTATTACACTGTCATTGTGATAACCCGCTGAGCTAAAGCCCAAACATTTGCTTGGGAGGCTAACTGAAGTCTTTAGGTGTCAAGCTTTGTTACAGTACTCATCACAAGAGCATTGCAACAGTGTAAAAGGACCTCCTCCATTACACTGGCAAACACAAAGTATACCACTAAATACAAGTGGGCCTGCATGCCATTTGTAGCCTGAAGCTCATACATGAGGGCTGCAAAGTGGCACCCCCCTGCTGCTGGCTGGAACTCTCCACTGTAATCTGGTGCAGAGCTCCGGCTTCCCTTCTGTTGTTGGGCTCAGCTAATCCTTATCTCCTAGATCCGGGGTTTAACTTCTCACACCCCTGTCTCAGCAGGCTAAGCTAGCGGCTAACAAGGCGCCAGTGTTTATTCCCCCTCATCCTTGCTGATGAGTTTCTCACAAACACAGGAAGGAACAGGAAGCGACAGGGAGCCTGCAGTGTCACACCCTCCCCCCAAGTGACGCCCCCTGGGGGAGGTAATGAAGTCATTACACTTTGTGATTAGCATCCTTCATCCTTCTCCTGGATTTTGAGAAAGTTTCTCTGCACAAACTCTGAGCTCTTCACTAGTTTTATCAGTGTGATGTAATACACAGTCATTAGAGTATTGTCAGGGTGTGCTTGTCGGTTACATGGCACATTCTAACATTACCAGGCCTATCAGGCTTTTCATCAGTAGTGCCTTTGATGGCCTGGTTTGAATCTACATGCATATTCAAAAGGTTTCAGTTTACATCATAGACAGTTTGGTACAACCTGCTTTTCTCTCTATTGGGGTTATAAGGCAAGGCTAATGGGATGTGGAAGCAGCAGCGTCTTTTTACCTCACCTCTACTGTAGAAGAGAGAAGAGACTCCTAAGACAGGGAACATAAATCATCAGATACTGTAGAAGTCATTGTCCATGAACAGGAGGATGAAGGGGGACT